>NC_087351.1:75957600-76260630 GCF_030014295.1 Loxodonta africana | reverse complement strand
AATTGGTTGTAAAATGCCTGGTGTTTTCAAAGCTTGCAAGTGGCCATCCAAGGTACATTTGGTCTCTATTAACCTGGAGCGTGGGAGGAAGGAGACTCAGGAATAGGAGGAGGAAATAGAATGTGTGGCTAATTGCCTCCATGAACAACTGTCTCCTTTGCCATGAGACCAGAAGAACTAGATGGTGCCTGGCTACCATCACTATGCATTTTGATCAAAGATTCTATAGATGAATCCTGATCAAAAGGGGGAAAATGCAGAAAAAACAAATTACCTTAATAAATATTTTTGACAACTTGATTTCTAGGGAATGTATAATCTATCATAGGCAATTTATTGTTCTTTTTTGACATTTGCATTATTTTTAGTTTTCATGTTATAATGTTGTATTAATAACTTTTATTGTCATTTTATTTTTCCAATTATTTTAAAACATGTTTTCTTAGTTATCTAGTGCTGCTAGAACAGAAGTATCACAAATGGGGGCTTTAACAAACAAACTTATTTTCTCACAGTTAGGAGGCTAGAAGCCCAAATTCAGGGTGCCAGCTCTAAGGGAAGTCTTCATCTCTCTGTCGGCTCTGGAGTAAGGTCTTTGTCTCTTTGAGCTGCTGCTCCTGGGTGATCTTCATGTGGCTTGGGATCCCTCTTCCCCTATCTCTGCTTCTCTCACCTGCTTGTTTAATCTTGTATAACCAAAGGGATAAATGTTAGGATTTACAACATATTTTTTGGGGGGGTGGACACAATTCAATCCATAACACATGTTTATGGTGGAAATTTTTTTTTCTTTTACTAAGTATTGTTAAGCCTGCAATTTGTTAGTCAGGAGTAGATCTGGTCTTATACTAGTGTAGAGCACCATCTTAAAGCACAACTTCTTTATTTCAATACCTTTGATTTCTGCAAAGGAAAACTCCAGGACCAAGAATTCCCAGATAGAAGAGCATGACAGGAAGCTCAAACAGCTAGAGAAAGACGAGAAACAAATATTCTTGCATATTCGGCAGAATGTTCAGATCGCTACAACTCAAAGATTGGAGGAGAAAGTTCAAAGACTTCAGAAACAGCTCAGTGATCTGAAATTATCAAATAAAAATATGAAAACTCAACTGACAAGAGTGAATGTCCTTAAAGTAAGTAGGGGAAGTGAGGTTTTCAAAAACTGCATGTTTCTCACTGAACTTCAAAATAATATTAAAATTATTTTATGTACATAAAAAAATATGTAACACATTAAAGAATATTGTTGTTGTGTGCCATCAAGTCAATTCTGACTCAGAGCAACCCTATATGACAGCGTACAACTGCACCACAGGGTTTCCTACACTGTAATCTTTATGGCAGGAGATCACCAGGTCTTTTTTCCTGTGGAGTGGGTTTCAGTCACCGACCTTTAGGTTAGCAGCCAGTGCCACCTGGGCTCCTTTTACTAAAGCATATAGAACAATAAAATTGAATTGACTGTGAATTCACTGTCCAGCTTAAAAAACAGAGTATTACCAGTCCCATTTAAGTCACCATGTATTTTCCTCCCTAATCCTGAAAAGTAATTGGCATCCTAAATGTTTTTTTAGAATTCTCTTGCTTTTTGTTGTAATTTTATTTTATTTAGCCTTTCTTATCGGGAGGATTGAGGATTAGGGAGGAAAATACATGGGGACTTAAATGTGATCAGTAATACTCTGTCTTAAGCTAATGCAAACCTGTAATACTGTTTCTTAAGCTAATGGAAACACTGGTGGTGTAGTGGTGGCATAGTGGCTGCTAACCAAAAGGCTGGTGGTTCGAATCTACCAGGCGCTCCTTGGAAACTCTACGGGGCAGTTCTACTCTGTCCTAAAGGGTCGCTATGAATCAGAATTGATGGCAATGAGTTTGGTTTTTGTTTTTTATTGGGCTAATAGTTTAAAATTTGACTCATTTTTTTGGCTTCTCTTTGGACCTCCGTATTAAGCTTCGGCTATCGTATTTCAAATGTGCTTTCAGGGTCTTAGGCCAAAGGTACACTAATTTGCCAGTTTATCAACAATGTTTCTTTTACTGTAAAGTCAGTTATTTTCTCTATATTTGATTAGCATACACTGTAAGACTTTTGAGGACATAGAATATGTGGTAAACTTCTTTAAATCCTAAATGTCCAGCTTATAAAAGTGCTCAGTGAATGCTGGGTATTAATGAATATGATGGTGGAGAAATGCCCTCTAAATACAGAAACGTGTGGTATTTTCTTTCTTTTCCTGTATCTAGCTCTTAAAATTAAACAACAACAACAAAAAGCATGAATTATCATGCTCTTCTTTTTCTTTTTTTTTTTCTGTTACTTAGAAATCTAATTACAGTGACTTCCTCCTTTTCCCCCACCCTAACCCTCACAGAACAAAACAATGGAAAAGCTCAGACAATCTTTAACAGAAATTGAGACAATGAAAGAGAAGGCAGTTATGAAAACAGACAAATTGAAAATACCGTTAGACTCTGGAGAGCAAGAGGCAAGATCGGACAGAGGGCGGGCCCATCAGATGTTAGGTGCTGTCACTTGTAAGCTGGATACAGCAGAGAGCATGCTTGAAGACACATCAGGTCGAGAACAAGAGGTCCTTTTTTCCTTCCTACTTTATTTTTTACTATATTAAAATTCTTGTAGTTGAAGTGATAAACACCCACCTCAATTTAGAATGTAATTAACTTAGACTAACGGGAATTTATTGACTTCTGGAATCAAAGTGGAATTAAACAACCAAACCTCCCAGAGATGCACCTGGGCCCCAGAATCAACTGCAACCAGTACCTGTAACCTTTTAAGACCATTCTTTCTCTACATCTCTCTGTGTGTCACCTTTGGTCTCTCGCTGCCATCCGATTTTCTCCATATGACAGGAAGGACAGCCACTGACAACTACAAAGTTTTATACTTAGAGTTTCAGTGACAGGAGAGAGAATTCCAAGGAAGGATCTTTTGGGCCCAACTTAGGTCAAGTGCCTATCCCTGGTCAATCAATCAGCAGTGGGCAGGCATGGGATATATGATTATCTTATATGTGAGTCATTTCCTGACTAGGAGGGAAGGCTCATCTGAAAATGAAAGCTAGGTGGAAATCATGTTTGGGGCTGGGTCACTTTCAAGGACAAGAGGACAGTGCTTCTAAACTTGCTTAGAATTTCACTGTATTTATAAAGAAAATATTTTAAGAAAATTTTAAAAAGGCTAACTGCTAATTTTGGGTGACTGTGGAAACCCTGGTGGCATAGTGGTTAAGTGCTAATGAATCTGCCAGGCTCTCCTTGGAAACTCTATGGGGCAGATCTACTCTGTCCTATAGGGTTGCTATGAGTTGGAATCGACTCTACGGTAGTGGGTTTGGTTTTTTTTGGGTGGAATTATGTTACACCTCTGTATATTAGTTGCTTAAGAAATTTGAAACCTTAACCAATTACCTTAAGAGATGGTTGAAAAGCTACATTATCACTTTCTTTTTTTAACTTCTGTGTGTTCACTTTCTTGGTTGTTTTTATTCCTCTCTTCAGTGTCGCTTATCACATTTTCAAATCAAATTTCTTCTCCTTTGAGCACCTGGTAATTCATTTGTCATTTCTGAGATAGTTTTGTGTTATTCTTGTATGAGTTCAATCATCACATCTTCTTTATCTATTTCTATTCTGAATTATTAAATTTCTAATTCAAAAGGAAGGATTTTTTTTTTTTAAATGTCTGTAAATCCTTGTTTAATTGATATTTATGTCAAGCACATTTCCTGTGCTTCTTGGCTGTTTTGGGGGGTGGGGGGAGTATTTCATCGTCCCAACAGTTTGGATGCTGCCTTTCTATTTTTTTCTCAAAGTAATCTTGTATGGATATTGCTTGCCACTCATCTATTCATTTTTAAATCCTTTGAATTTTCCTGGGTTAGCAATTTTAGGTGTTTCTGCTTTAGGGCAGTTGGGTAGATAGGTAGTCACTAGGCTTCTTAATACCACCCACATCTGTTGGTACAGTGAAGTGCGGTTTCTAACGTATGCTAAAACCAGTTGTCCAGTTGGCTCTGACTCATGGCTACGTCTTGTGTCAGAGTAGAATTGTGCTCCATAGGGTTCCCAATGGCTGATATTTTGGAAGTAGATTGCCAGGCCTTTCTTCCAAGGTCCCTCTGGATGGAGTCATACGTCCAACCTTTCAATTAGCAGCCGAGTGTGTTAACCATGTGCACCACCTAGGGACTCTTAAATCAAGCCTTTTATTTTAGGGATGGAGGTTTATGTGATATCTGATTCTGTGATACTCTCTTATTTAAGGCCTTTAATTTCCACTATTTGGTTTTTTTTTTTTTTCCTTTACCACCAGGCCTCCAAGAACCTCTCTCTCTGACAAGAACCTTTCCCTCTAAAATTGCCATTTCTGGTGCCATGTGCTTCCAGGTCCCCTCCTTTTTCTTCTGCAGTTGCTAGTTGTTCAGATCCAACAGGTCTCAGACTCGATCTCAGTATTTCCCCATTTGTGGACCCTCCCGTTTCTCGGGATAGAGCTGTCTGTGTTTTACACCAGTGGACACTAGCTGCCACCTCCAGGGCGGGCTCTGGGGCTGCCTCTGCTAGTTTAGGATATTTATTTCCCTGTTTAAATGTAAACTGAAATCTGTAGTATTCTCTAGTTATGCTTTAGACGTGATTTATGGGTGGTTTTATTTGTTCTCCTTGTTGATCGCTATGGTTTTTGGAGGATGCACATAGAGATAATGTATTTAGGGGGCTGCTATCAGACAGCAAATCGGCAGTTCAAAAAGTAATTACCTAATGGTGAATAATAACAAAAAAGTATATATAAGTGTAAAAATGAGAAAAAAATTAAATGTGAAGGAAATTTTAAATAAAGACAAAGATTCTTATAATAGACCACTATTCTAGGATCTTGGGGGGCCCTGGTGGCACAGTGGTTAAGAGCTCAGCTGCTAACCAAAAGATTGGCTGTTCAAATCCACCAGCCGCTCCTTGGAAACCCTATGGGGCAGTTATACTCTGTCCTATAGGGTTGCTATGATTTGGATTCAGCTCAATGGCAACAGGTGATTCTAGGAGCTTAATTAAAAAAATACTGTTTGAATGTAGAATAGACATTTCATAAAGAAATGTTTAATAAGACTACATTTCTAGTAGCAGCTTCACTTTATGTAACAAGTGGGTGAGCAAAACTAATGATGTCTTGGTTCTTGCAGCTTGCTGAGTTTCGAGAAACCATTACAAAGATGTTGGGATTTCACATGAAAACAGCAGATGAAGAAGTCATCAATCAGCTCAGGTTTATTCTACAAGCTTATGAAGCATCTAACAAAAAATCAAGGACTGCTTCTGATGATGAGGCTGAACCGGAGAATGACTAAAGAAGTTCTGCCTCTTCCTTGCTGCCAACAAGAACTCACCCGATATGGATGTTTCCTTCAGCATCTTGAATGCAGCTACATTATGAATAAAATGCACCGGAAAATTTTCACTTGAATCTGTTCTCCTGTTTGCGTTTAGCTTTTGTCATAATTTTGTTCTATGTATTATGATCTACTTTAATTTATTTGTAACATATAATTATCTAATTATATTTGTTAACTGTATTTTAAGTAGGATATTAAGCAGAACTTGTGCTTAAGTTGGAATATTTACATCCATAGTTAAGCCTGTTTTCAGAATGAATAATTTATTGGGTTTGAAATCCCTCTTGGGAGCCAGGTAAAGTTATGATCTATGGCTTCTGAAATTATTTGATTACCTGAGAGTGTGAAAATCAGATCTGAAATGTTGAGGGGCAGGAAAGTCATTGAGAATTCTTATAAATCTGCAGTACACTGTAGTGTGATTTTTATTTTCTTAGTGTTTAATAGTCTCTGCCAGTGCTTTCCTAATGGTGGCCAGATCTCTAAGTTAATGGGCTACTTTTTTTTTTTTATTGTGCTTTAAGTGAAAGTTTACAAATCTAATCAGTCTCTCATATAAAAATTGGGCTAATTTTTAAATAGTATAATTTTTAATTCATTTCATTTGAAATAGGAAACTGCTTATCTCCCAGGATAGTGTTAGATTCACCTAAGATGTCCTCTGCGGGAAAAGGTCAGAATCTGCACAGGGCTATGGGGACTAAGTGCCAGCTGTGGGCATTTAAAAGGATCTCCTACTGGGCTTAGTTTTAGAGGGATTCTTAGGGTGGAAGAGGTCAGGTTACATTGGATCTTCTGTACCTTGGGAAGAAAATGATTGAATACTCATTCAAGGAAAAAATGAGTCACTCATCTTTTAAATGGTCACAGCTGTGGTTCCCAAATTGTGTGACAAGGCACCCTGGTGTGCTGCAGCAATCTCATAGGAATGTCATGGAATGTTTCAAATTTTAGAGGAAAATACAGTGACACTTGGTGTGTGTCAGGAAACCACATGAACTACTAGCTCCAGGTAGTTTATTGTTTCAACATTAGACTACTCTTCATTCCTTTCAATGATGTATCTTTGTGATGGGAATGGCCCATGGCCTCAGGACTTGTCAGTCTGTCCCCTAGGGAGGCACAGCAGTTGATGCATTACTACCAAAGACAAAAACCTTCAAATGTGGGGAATGAAAGACTTTCCCCAGACTTCAGGATCCCTGGCTGCAAGTGAGAGAAGCCTGCATGTATTTCCTTTCAAGACTGTCCTTAGCCTTGCGAAAGAGGAAGGTGGGCACACGCTGCCCAGAGCCCTAATGTAGCCCAACCTGCCTAAGCTGTAAGAACTAGAGTGAAAAACCTGTGAGAGGAGGAGCTTGACGGGACCTCCTTGTTTTTCTGGGTTTTGCAAGTTTTCCATTTTGACAGGGTGCAGTCTTACCACTTTTCTATTGCTATTAGTTGGAAAATACTTGCATATTCCTTTTTGATAGGTTTCTACCTCACACAGGTTCTGGCTTTTGCAGGTTTCACTGTACCTTCTGCTTCAGGATTCTCCCAGGGCCACCCAGCTGCCTTCTGCAACCTTAGCACAAGGAGCTGGGAGGACTGTGCTATACCACAAGCCAGGTAGGCCATGTCGCTCCCCGGGCATCCCCTCTGAGGACTCCCGAGCACTGTGCACAAGCTCCCAGCTCCCAAAGTCAAGCTCTCCAGGAAGGTCAAGGTGCCAAATTGCAGCAGTCTCTGAAAGAGCTACCTTATGAGCATATTAAAAGAAAATACTCTGTAAGCCCAAAGGGACCTTAGTCTTACTATTCCTTTGAATTGTTAGTAGGTACTTCAACCGCAGGACAATGTAAAGGTTAGTTAACTGCGGAGGCAGAGAAAGACCCTTCAATGATCTGGACCAGCACTCTCCAGAAAATGCTTTCTATACTTTTAGACAGATCACTGACGCACTGTTCTTCAACGATGAGAACTGGATTTAGATTTAAGACTTTAGGTAAGTGGTTTTCAGCCTCGAGATGCATTAGAATTACCTAATGAACTTAAAAAAAAAAAAAAAGTTTTTTTTCCAGGCCTACTGAGATTCCAGTTCACTTTGATGTGGTGTAGGGCTGAAGTATGTTTTTTTTTTTTTCCAATGCTCCCTAAGTTAAAAAATGTAAATTGTAAAAATTATAAATTGATAAAAGTACTTTGGAAAATATTTTGGCAGCATATTAGTTTCCTATTGCTGCTGTAACAAAGCCCTGGTGGCGTAGTGGTTAAGCGCTAAGGCTGCTAACCAAAAGTTCGGCAGTTCAAATCCACCTGCTGCTCCTTGGAAACTCTATGGGGCAGTTCTACTCTGTCCAATAGGGTCTGCTATGAGTTGAAATTGACTCCACATCAACAGGTGTATGTTGTTGTTATATATATATATATATATATACATTTAGAACTCTGGTGGCACAACGGTTAAGAAATCTGCTGCTAACTGAAAGGTTGGAGGTTCGGATCCACCAGCTGCTCCAGTTGCTCCGTGAGAGGAAAAAACCTGGTGAATTCCCTAAAGATTATGGCCTAGGAGACACTATAGAGCAGCTCTACTCTGTCCTCTAGGGTCGCTATGAGTCAGAATCGACTCAAGGGCACACAACATACATACCTGATGGAAATGTGTACAGTCTACAAAAAGACATTTGCAAGATTATTCATGGCAGCACTATTCATAATTGCCCCAAACTGGAAAATACCCAAATGACCAACAGTAGAATAAATTTTGACAACCAGCCACTAGTTAAGCATTCAGATCTCCCACCCACTGGCATGCTGAATTTTCTCAGGGGCCAAACTAGACCTTGGTTCTAACCAGCCTTGCGACCCTCAGTCAAGCTCTGGCCCTCTCTGATCTCAAACACAGAGAGGAAGGGTGGCCTGGATTTCTGAGTTTTGACTGTTCCAGGCATGCCCAACTATCCTGGAAGACACATTTTTGGGTCAGATAAAGGAGTTTATTGCCCCAGAAGGACAGAAGCCAGCGGGCACAGCCACCAGGCGGCTCACCTGCAAACGCTAATTCTGCCTGGGGCCCCTTTCCTCGGCTGCAAGGTGTGACAGGCTGAGATCTACCTTCGTCTCCACCCTCCAATTCACCTTTCCCCTGAAGATACCCCCTTCCGGACAGAGGGACCATTAGGGTCTGCACATGCCGCTCAGACCACTCGCCTGTGGCTCAACGCACCCTAGCAACAAGTGCAGCAGCTTACGCAGAGATTATCTTCCCTTTGAAGATTCCCAAAGTGGTCTCATCTAGGGTGGTATGATTCCGTCAGCAGACAGCAGGACATGCGAAGCCACATGCTTAGCCAGCGGCCAGGGAGTCCGCGCTACTGCGCCAGCATCCCGCAAAGTGGCTGCGCTTGCGCAGCACTGCGGAGAGGCCGACTAGAGGCCACTTAACCAAAAAAAGAAAAAAAGAAAACCCAAACTCGTTGCTGTGGAGGCGACTCCGACCCACAGCGACCCTAGAGGACACGATAGAACTGCCCTGTAGGGTTTCCAAGGACCGGCAGGTGAATTTGAACTGCTTACCTTTACATCTTGGTTAGCAGTCCTATCACTTAACCATTGCGCCACCAGGCCTCCAGGGGCCACTTAAAAAAATTTTTTTTTTTTTTTTTTTTTAACTGAGAGACAATTCTGGACCGTGCTAGGGGTGGGAGACAGTGAAGGAATCATTCGGTGATGACTGGCTGGAGGAAATGATTGGCTGATGGAAAGAACGTTCCAGATGAGTCTTTGGATGCGGCGGGGGACATCTGAAGGAGTAGGAGGAAACTCCTGGTGCGATTCTAGCCAATCAGGGACCAGAGGCGGGGCGATGTCGCGGGAGAACGATATCGCCCGCGCGGGAGGCCCTTCCCTAGCCCTCCGGGCCGGTAGGTGGCGCGTTGCTAGGAAACTGAGGGACCTGGGCTGCCCCGGCAGAGTCTAGGCGGAGCTACCCGGCGCGGAACTTGCTGGGAGCGCTGAAGTGCCTGCAGATGTGGTGCGGCTTCCGACTTTGTACACACCGGCGCTGTGAGGCTGGTGTCAGGGTCCTCACCCCGATTCTGTTGGGAGGGTGTGGGATGGCGCCCATAACAGTGTTCGTAAAATCTCGGTGAATCTGAGTCTCAGCCAGAGTTGAAGCCTGCTGCCTTAGGCCCTGCTGAGCTGGGAGGGATGTCAGAGTAGGAGCGCCGCGCTGGTCCCTCTGTGTCTGCGATAACCCTGGGGGGATTGCTAGTGCTCCGAGAAGGTCGTCAGCTTTGCAAATCTAGGTTTTGTCAGATTCCCCCACATCGAATTCGAGGTTGGAGAACGGATCGCGGCCTTAACGTAAAACCCCTTGCCGTGTAGTCGATTCCAACTCGTAGCGACCATATAGGACAGGGAAGTACTGCCTCCTCGGGTTTCCAAGGCTGTAATCTTTATGGAAGCCAACTGTCAGAGGAGGGAGTGGTCGTGGGTTCTACCACAGACCATTGGGTTAGCAGCCAGTGCTTAACCACCGTGCCACCAGGGAACCCTCCTTGCCTTACATAAACTATATGCCCATTCACGAAGATTTGGAGACACTCCGTGCTTTGTGTGTTGGCTGACAAGGGCGAGCCTATCCATAGGCAGCCACTCTGGAGAAGAAATTAGATCGGGCGTTTGCTTGGGAGCATGACTGGAGAACCAAGGTGATGTCAGACTAGAAGACGTTAATCTGTGATATCCAGATTTTCACAATTGTCAAGATTTTGCTGAACAAAACCAGAAGAATACCCGGAGACCTTAGTCTGTTCTTGGACTGCGGTTAATGTCTCCTTCTCTTGTTGTCAGGTGAGTTGTTGAATCATTTGACATGATAGTGGTTGTGCAGTAGCATTTAAGACTCAGGACTAGACACAGCCACTAATACAAATAGGCAGTTACAGGCACACTTCATTTTTTTTTTTTTTTATAATAACTTTTATTAAGCTTCAAGTGAACGTTTACAAATCCAATCAGTCTGTCACATATAAGTTTACATACATCTCACTCCCTACTCCCACTTACTCTCCCCGTCTTGAGTCAGCCCTTTCAGTCTCTCCTTTCTTGACAATTTTGCCGGCTTCCCTCTCTCTCTATCCTCCCATCCCCCCTCCAGGCAAGAGTTGCCAACACAATCTCAAGTGTCCACCTGATATAATTAGCTCACTCTTCATCAGCATCTCTCTCCCACCCGCTGACCAGTCCCTTTCATTTCTGATGAGTTGTCTTCGGGGATGGTTCCTGTCCTGTGTCAACTGAAGGTCTGGGGAGCATGGCCGCCGGGATTCCTCCAGTCTCAGTCAGACCATTAAGTTTGGTCTTCTTATGAGAATTTGGGGTCTGCATCCCACTGATCTCCTGCTCCCTCAGGGGTCCTCTGCTGAGCTCCCTGTCAGGGCAGTCATCGATTGTGGCCGGGCACCAACTAGTTCTTCTGGTCTCAGGATGATATAGGTCTCTGGTTCATGTGGCCCTTTCTGTCTCTTGGGCTCTTAGTTGTCATGTGGGCTTGGTGTTCTTCATTTTCCTTTGCTCCAGGTGGGTTGAGACCAATTGCTGCATCTTAGATGGCTGCTTGTTAGCATTTAAGACCCCAGACGCCACATTTCAAAGTGGGATGCAGAATGATTTCATAATAGAATTATTTTGCCAATTGACTTAGAAGTCCCCGCAAACCATGTTCCCCAGACCCCCGCGCTTGCTCCGCTGACCTTTGAAGCATTCATTTTATCCCGGAAACTTCTTTGCTTTTGGTCCAGTCCAATTGAGCTGACCTTCCATGTATTGAGTGTTGTCTTTCCCTTCACCTAAAGCAGTTCTTATCTACTGATTAATCAATAAAAAACCCTCTCCCACCCTCCCTCCCTCCCCCCCTCGTAACCACAAAAGTATGTGTTCTTCTCAGGTTTACTATTTCTCAAGATCTTATAATAGTGATCTTATACAATATTTGTCCTTTTGCCTCTGACTAATTTCGCTCAGCATAATGCCTTCCAGGTTCCTCCATGTTATGAAATGTTTCAGAGATTCGTCACTGTTCTTTATCGATGCGTAGTATTCCGTTGTGTGAATATACCACAATTTATTTACCCATTCATCCGTTGATGGACACCTTGGTTGCTTCCAACTTTTTGCTATTGTAAACAGAGCTGCAATAAACATGGGTGTGCATATATCTGTTTGTATGAAGGCTCTTGTATCTCTAGGGTATATTCCTAGGAGTGGGATTTCTGGGTTGTATGGTAGTTCTATTTCTAACTGTTTAAGATAACGCCAGATAGATTTCCAAAGTGGTTGTACCATTTTACATTCCCACCAGCAGTGTATGAGAGTTCCAATCTCTCCGCAGCCTCTCCAACATTTATTATTTTGTGTTTTTTGGATTAATGCCAGCCTTGCTGGTGTGAGATGGAATCTCATCGTAGTTTTAATTTGCATTTCTCTAATGGCTAATGATCGAGAGCATTTTCTCATGTATCTGTTGGCTGCCTGAATATCTTCTTTAGAGAAATGTGTGTTCATATCCTTTGCCCACTTCTTGATTGGGTTGTTTGTCTTTTTGTGGTTGAGTTTTGACAGAATCATGTAGATTTTAGAGATCAGGCGCTGGTCGGAGATGTCATAGCTGAAAATTCTTTCCCAATCTGTAGGTGGTCTTTTTACTCTTTTGGTGAAGTCTTTAGATGAGCATAGGTGTTTGATTTTTAGGAGCTCCCAGTTATCGGGTTTCTCTTCATCATTTTTGGTAATGTTTTGTATTCTGTTTATACCTTGTATTAGGGCTCCTAGGGTTGTCCCAATTTTTTCTTCCATGATCTTTATCGTTTTAGTCTTTATGTTTAGGTCTTTGATCCACTTGGAGTTAGTTTTTGTGCATGGTGTGAGGTATGGGTCCTGTTTCATTTTTTTGCAAATGGATATCCAGTTATGCCAGCACCATTTGTTAAAAAGGCTATCTTTTCCCCAGTTAATTGACACTGGTCCTTTGTCAAATATCAGCTGCTCATACGTGGATGGATCTATGTCTGGGTTCTCAATTCTGTTCCATTGGTCTATGTGTCTGTTGTTGTACCAATACCAGGCTGTTTTGACTACTGTGGCTGTATAATAGGTTCTGAAGTCAGGTAAGGTGAGGCCTCCCACTTTCTTCTTCTTTTTCAGTAGTGCTTTGCTTATCCGGGGCTTCTTTCCGTTCCATATGAAATTGGTGATTTGTTTCTCTATCCCCTTAAGATATGACATTGGAATTTGGATCGGAAGTGCGTTAAATGTATAGATGGCTTTTGGTAGAATAGACATTTTTACTATGTTAAGTCTTCCTATCCATGAGCAAGGTATGTTTTTCCACTTAAGTATGTCCTTTTGAATTTCTTGTAGTAGAGCTTTGTAGTTTTCTTTGTATAGGTCTTTTACATCCTTGGTAAGATTTATTCCTAAGTATCTTATCTTCTTGGGGGCTATTGTGAATGGCATTGATTTGGTAATTTCCTCTTCGGTGTTCTTTTTGTTGATGTAGAGGAATCCCAGTGATTTTTGTATGTTTATTTTATAACCTGAGACTCTGCCAAACTCTTCTATTAGTTTCAGTAGTTTTCTGGAGGATTCCTTAGGGTTTTCCGTGTATATAATCATGTCATCTGCAAATAGTGATAACTTTACTTCTTCCTTGCCAATCCGGATACCTTTTATTTCTTTGTCTAGCCTGATTGCCCTGGCTAAGACTTCCAACACGATGTTGAATAAGAGCGGTGATAAAGGGCATCCTTGTCTGGTTCCCGTTCTCAAGGGAAATGCTTTCAGGTTCTCTCCATTTAGAGTGATATTGGCTGTTGGCTTTGCATAGATGCCCTTTATTATGTTGAGGAATTTTCCTTCAATTCCTATTTTGGTAAGAGTTTTTATCATGAATGGGTGTTGGACTTTGTCAAATGCCTTTTCTGCATCAATTGATAAGATCATGTGGTTTTTGTCTTTTGATTTATTTATGTGATGGATTACATTAATGGTTTTTCTGATATTAAACCAGCCTTGCATACCTGGTATAAATCCCACTTGATCAGGGTGAATTATTTTTTTGATGTGTCGTCGGATTCTATTGGCTAGAATTTTGTTGAGGATTTTTGCATCAATGTTCATGAGGGATATAGGTCTATAATTTTCTTTTTTTGTAATGTCTTTACCTGGTTTTGGTATCAGGGAGATGGTGGCTTCATAGAATGAGTTGGGTAGTATTCCGTCATTTTCTATGCTTTGGAATACCTTTAGTAGTAGTGGTGTTAACTCTTCTCTGAAAATTTGGTAGAACTCTGCAGTGAAGCCGTCCGGGCCAGGACTTTTTTTTGTTGGGAGTTTTTTGATTACCGTTTCAATCTCTTTTTTTGTTATGGGTCTATTTAGTTGTTCTACTTCTGAATGTGTTAGTTTAGGTAGGTAGTGTTTTTCCAGGAATTCATCCATTTCTTCTAGGTTTTCAAATTTGTTAGAGTACAATTTTTCATAATAATCTGAAATGATTCTTTTAATTTCATTTGGTTCTGTTGTGATGTGGTCCTTCTCATTTCTTATTCGGGTTATTTGTTTCCTTTCCTGTATTTCTTTAGTCAGTCTAGCCAATGGTTTATCAATTTTGTTAATTTTTTCAAAGAACCAGCTTTTGGCTTTGTTAATTCTTTCGATTGTTTTTCTGTTCTCTAATTCATTTAGTTCAGCTCTAATTTTTATTATTTGTTTTCTTCTGGTGCCTGATGGATTCTTTTGTTGCTCACTTTCTATTTGTTCAAATTGTAGGGACAGTTCTCTGATTTTGGCTCTTTCTTCTTTTTGTATGTGTGCATTTATTGATATAAATTGGCCTCTGAGCACTGCTTTTGCTGTGTCCCAGAGGTTTTGATAGGAAGTATTTTCATTCTCGTTGCTTTCTATGAATTTCCTTATTCCCTCCTTGATGTCTTCTATAACCCAGTCTTTTTTCAGGAGGGTATTGTTCATTTTCCAAGTGTTTGATTTCTTTTCCCTCGTTTTTCTGTTATTGATCTCTAGTTTTATTGCCTTGTGGTCTGAGAAGATGCTTTGTAATATTTCGATGTTTTGGACTCTGCAAAGGTTTGTTTTATGACCTAATATGTGGTCTATTCTAGAGAATGTTCCATGTGCGCTGGAAAAAAAAGTATATTTTGCAGCAGTTGGGTGGAGAGTTCTGTATAAGTCAATGAGGTCAAGTTGGTTGATTGTTGTAATTAGATCTTCCGTGTCTCTGTTGAGCTTCTTACTGGATGTCCTGTCCTTCTCCGAAAGTGGTGTGTTGAAGTCTCCTACTATAATTGTGGAGGTATCTATCTCGCTTTTCAGTTCTGTTAAAATTTGATTTATGTATCTTGCAGCCCTGTCATTGGGTGCGTAAATATTTAATATGGTTATGTCTTCCTGATCAATTGTCCCTTTTATCATTATATAGTGTCCTTCTTTATCCTTTGTGGTGGATTTAAGTCTAAAGTCTATTTTGTCAGAAATTAATATTGCTACTCCTCTTCTTTTTTGCTTATTGTTTGCTTGATATACTTTTTTCCATCCTTTGAGTTTTAGTTTGTTTGTGTCTCTAAGTCTAAGGTGTGTCTCTTGTAGGCAGCATATAGATGGATCGTGTTTCTTTATCCAGTCTGTGACTCTCTGTCTCTTTATTGGTGCATTTAGTCCATTTACATTCAGGGTAATTATAGATAAATAAGTTTTTAGTGCTGTCATTTTGATGCCTTTTTATGTGTGTTGTTGACAATTTCGTTTTTCCACATACTTTTTTGTGCTGAGGGGTTTTTCTTAGTAAATTGTGAGATCCTCATTTTCATAGTGTTTGACTTTATGTTAGTTGAGTCGTTACGTTTTTCTTGGTTTTTATCTTGAGTTATAGAGTTGTTATACCTTTTTGTGGTTACCTCATTATATACCCCTATTTTTCTAAGTAAAAACCTAACTTGTATTGTTCTATATCGCCTTGTATCACTCTCCATATGGCAGTTCAATGCCTCCTGTATTTAGTCCCTCTTTTTGATTATTGTGATCTTTTACCTATTGACTTCCATGATTCCCTGTTATGTGTATTTTTTTCTTTTTTAATTAATCTTAATTTGTTTGTTTTTGTGATTTCCCTATTTGAGTTGATATCAGGACGTTCTGTTTTGTGACCTTGTGTTGTGCTGATATCTGATATTATTGGTTCTGTGACCAAACAATATCCTTTAGTATTTCTTGTAGCTTTGGTTTGGTTTTTGCAAATTCTCTAAACTTGTGTTTGTCTGTAAATATCTTAATTTCGCCTTCATATTTCAGAGAGAGTTTTGCTGGATATATGATCCTTGGTTGGCAGTTTTTCTCCTTCAGTGTTCTGTATATGTCGTCCCATTCCCTTCTTGCCTGCATGGTTTCTGCTGAGTAGTCAGAACATATTCTTATTGATTCTCCCTTGAAGGAAACCTTTCTTTTCTCCCTGGCTGCTTTTAAAATTTTCTGTTTATCTTTGGTTTTGGTGAGTTTGATGATAATATGTCTTGGTGTTTTTCTTTTTGTATCAATCTTAAATGGGGTTCGATGAGCATCTTGGATAGATATCCTTTCGTCTTTCATGATGTCAGGGAAGTTTTCTGTCAGAAGTTCTTCAACTATTTTCTCTGTGTTTTCTGTCCCCCCTCCCTGTTCTGGGACTCCAATCACCCGCAGGTTATCCTTCTTGATAGAGTCCCACATAATTCTTAGGGTTTCTTCATTTTTTTTAATTCTTTTATCTGATTTTTTTTCAGCTATGTTGGTGTTGATTCCCTGGTCCTCCAGATGTCCCAGTCTGCATTCTAATTGCTCGAGTCTGCTCCTCTGACTTCCTAGTGTGTTGTCTAATTCTGTTATTTTATTGTTAATCTTTTGGATTTCTACATGTTGTCTCTCTATGGATTCTTGCAACTTATTAATTTTTCCAGTATGTTCTTGAATAATCTTTTTGAGTTCTTCAACAGTTTTATCAGTGTGTTCCTTGGCTTTTTCTGCAGATATCCTAATTTCATTTGTGATATCATTAAGCATTCTGTAAATTAGTTTTTTATATTCTGTATCTGATAATTCCAAAATTGTATCTTCATTTGGGAAAGATTTTGATTCTTTTGTTTGGGGGGTTGGAGAAGCTGTCACGGTCTGCTTCTTTAAGTGGTTTGATATGGATTGTTGTCTCCGAGCCATCACTGGGAAACTAGTTTTTCCAGAAAATCCGCTAAAAAAAAACTGCAGTCAGATCCCTATCAGAGTTCTCCCTCTGGCTCAGGCTATTCAGATGTTAATGAAGCCGACAGGCACACTTCATTTTATTGTGTTTCGCAGATGTTGTGTTTTTTATAAATTGAAGGTTGTGGCAATCCTGCGTCGAGCAAATCTATGAGTGCAATTTTTCCAACAGCATGTGCTGACTTCATGTCTCTGTGTCACACTTTGGTAATTCTTGCAATATTTCAAACCTTTTCATTATTGTATTATCTATTATGGTGATCTGTAATCAGTGATCTTTGACGATACAAACGTGATTGTTTTGGGGCACCATGAACTGCTCCCATTTAAGACAGCAAACTTAATCGATACATGTTGTGTTTTTTTTGACTGCTTTTCTGACCAGCCGTTCCCCAGTCTCTCTCCCTCTGCTCAGGCCTCCCTATTATCTGAGACACGACAATATTGAAATTAGGCCAATTATATGTCCTCTTAAGTGTTCAAGTGAAAGGAAGAGTCACACATCTCTCACTTTAACTCGAAAGCTAGAAATGATTAAGCTTAGTGAGGAAGGTATGTTGAAAGCCAAGATAGGCTGAAAGCTAGGCCTCTTGTACCAAACAGTTAGCCAAGTTGTGAATGCAAAGGAAAAGCTCTTGAAGGAAATTAAAAGTGCTACTCCAGTAAACAAGTGAATGACAAGAAAGCCAAACAGCCTTATTGCTGACATGGAGAAAGTTTTAGTGGTCTGGATGGAAGATCAAACCAGTTACAACATTCCTTGGGGCAAATACTGGACAGGATCAGTCTGAGGTGCCCTTGCAGGCGCAGAACAACGCATTCATGCACAGACAGCCTCACCTTGTCCTCCTGGCAACATATTACAGAGATGTCGCTGACGGGTTGCGGGGGGCTGGGAGGAGCTAAGTCACCATTTTCCCTTTGCTGCCGCCATCTCATGAATCCTGAATCCCAGTGCGACTTTCTCTACCCAATGACAACAACATCATCGTAGAAGTTGTCCACCAACCCTGAGGGACCACATTCCTGAACACCACCTGAAGAAGAGCCCCCACTCCGTTATCCTACGCATATAAACTGCTGTCCCTGCCGATCAGGAAACAATCTTGGCGATGCAGGTCCTGATGTGCTCTTTTATTTGGCCAACCAAATAAAGCTTTCTTTCACTTTCAACTGACTCATGTCTCAGTGTTGCCCCGAGTGAGACCTGGAGAACTGATAACATCCCCATCATCCTGAAGCAGCTGGATTGATAGAACAATGGAACGGCCTTCTAAAGACACAATTATGGTGCCAGCTAGGTGGCAGTTCCTTGCAGGTTTGGGACAGTGTATTGCAGGAGGCTGTATGTGTTCTAAATCAGCGTCCAGTATATGGTGCGGTTTCTCCCATAGCCAGAATTCATGGGTCTAGGAATCAAGAGGTAGAAACGGGAGTGGCACCACTCACTATTAACCCTAGTGACCCACTTGCAAAATTTTTGCTTCTTGTCCCTGTGACCTTATGCTCTGTGGCTCTAGAGGTCTTAGTTCTTTGGAAGGGAGGAATACTTCCAACTGGAGACACATCACTGGTTCCATTGAACTGGAAGCTAAGAATGCCACCTGGCCTCTTTGGGCTCCTTATGCCTCTGGATCAACAGGCAAAGAAGGGAGTTACCATACTGGCTGGTGTGATTGATCCTGGTTACCAATAGGAAATCGGATTGATATTACATAATGGAGGTAAAGAAGAGTATGTCTGGAATGCAGGAGCTCTCTTAGGGTGTCTCTTAGTACTAAAATGCCCTGTGATTAAAATCAATGGAAAAACACTGCAGCCCAATTTCAACATGACTACTACTGCCCCAGATCCTTCAGGAATAAAGGCTTGGGTCACCCCACCAGGAAAAGAACCACAACCAGCTGAGGTGCTTGGTGATGGCAAAGGGAATACACAATGGGTGGTGGAAGAAGATAGTTCTAAATACCAGTTATGACCGTGTGACCAGTTGCAGAAATGAGGACTGTAGTTGTTATGAGCATTTTTGCTTTGTATGTGTGCAGCAAATATTTTTGTTTTCTTTTTCACTTATAAAATAAGATGTAAACAGGGCTAGCGCATTTTTGGTTGCATGTGTATTTGTTGTATCATGTTAGGTACAAGTATGACATTATAATTGTCTTTATTTGAGATTATGTATGGTTTAAGGAAATGTGTACAGGCACCAAGTTGACAAGGGATGGACTGTGGTAGTTAGGGTTGTATGTCAACTTTGCTGGGCCATGATTCTCAGTGGTTTGGCAGTTATGATGTAGTGTGGCAGTCGTATGATGTTGTGATCACTTCCACGATGAGATTTGATATAGCGTGATCACTTCCATGATGGGATCTGCTGTGAGTAGCCAATCAGCTGAAAGGGAGTTTCCTTGGGCATGTGGCCTGCATTGAATATAAGTGGACATTGTGGCAAGGCTCGTGAGCTTTTGCTCACACTGGATCCTGCAGCTGGCTCTTGTTTGTCTGACTTCTGGTTCTTGGGACTTGAGCTAACAGCTTACTTGTAGTCTTGCCTACTGATCTTGGGATTTGTTGATATTTGCAGCCTGTGAGCAAGAGCCCTGCTCTCTGACCTGCTGATCTTGGGTTCGCCAGCCCCTGCAGCTACGTGCATTAGGAGAAGCCTCTATCCTGATGCACGGGCTTGGGACATTCCAGCCCCTACGACCGCATGAGGCGTTTCCTTGATATAAATCTCTTTCTCTGCATATATTTATACGCTTTACTGGTTTTGCTTTTCTAGAGAACCCAGCCTAAGACACCATTCTAAATGCCATTAAGAACATTTGTGAGTCACAGGAGGAGGTCAAAATAGCAACATTAACAGGAGTTTAGAAGAAGTTGATTTCAACCCTCATGGATGACTTTGACGGATTCAAGACTTTAGTGAAGGAAGTAATGGCAGATGTGGTGGAAATAGCAAGAGAAGTAGAATTGTAACTGGAGCTTGAAGATGTGACTGAATTGCTGCTGTCTCATGATAAAACTTTAATGGATGAGGAGTTGCTTATGGATGAGCAGAGAAAATGGCTTCTTGAGATAGAATCTACTCCTGGTGAAGATTCTGTAAACATTGTTGAAATGATAACAAAGGGTTTAGAATATTACACAAACTTAGTTGATAAAGCAGTGGCAGAGTTTGAGAGGATTGACTCCAATTTTGGAAGAAGTTCTCCTGTGAATAAAATGCTATCAAACAGCATTGCTCGCTACAGACAAATCTTTTATGAAAGGAAAAGTCAATTGAAGCAGCAAACTTCATTGTTGTCTTATTTTAAGAAATTGTCACAGCCACTCCAACCTTCAGTAACCACCATCCTGATCGGCCAACAGCCATCAACATGGGGGCAAGACTGTCCACCAGCAAAAATATTAGTTATTTAGTTAGGTGCCATCGGGTCCGTTCCGACCCATAGTGACCCTATGCACAACAGAACAAAACACTGCCTGGTCCTGTACCATCCTTACAATCATTGTTATACTTGAGCTCATTGTTGCAGCCACTGTGTCAACCCACCTTGTCGAGGGTCTTCCTCTTTTCCTCTGACCCTATACTTTACGATGTCTGTCTCCAGGGCCTGATACCTCCTGACAACATGTCCAAAGTATGTAAGATGCAGTCTTGCCATCCTTGCTTCTAAGGAGCATTCTGGTTATATTTCTTCCAAGACAGATTTACTTGTTCTTTTGGTAGTCCATGGTATATTCAATATTCTTTGCCAGCACCACAATTCAAATGTGTGAATTCTTCTTCGGTCTTCTTATTCATTGTCCAGCTTTCACATGCATACGATGCGATTGGAAATACCATGGCTTGGGTCAGGTGCATATTAGTCTTCAAGGTGACATCTTTGCTTTTCAACACTTTAAAGAGGTTTTTTGCAGCAGATTTGCCCAATGCAATGCGTCTTTTGATTGCTTGACTGCTGCTTCCATGGATGTTGATTGTGGATCCAAATAAAATCCTTGACAACTTCAATCTTTTCTCCATTTATCATGATGTTGCTTGCTCGTCCAGTTATGAGGATTTTTGTTTTCTTTATGTTGAGGTGTAATCTATACTGAAGGCTGTGGTCTTTGATCTTCATCAGTAAGTGGTTCAAGTTCTCTTCACTTTCAGTGAGCAAGGTTGTGTCATCTGCATAACGCAGGTTGTTAACGAGTCTTCCTCGCTAAAGGCTCAGATGATGGTTAGAATTTTTTAGTAATAAAGTTTTAATTAAGGCATGTACTTTTTTTTAGAATAATGCTATTGCATACTTAATAGACCGCAGTATAGTGTAAACATAACTTTTATATGCACTGGGAAACCAAAAAATTCATGTGACTTGCTTTGTTGAGATTGACTTAGTCATCTAGTGCTGCTATAACAGAAATACCACAGGTGGTTGGCTTTAACAAAGAGAAATTTATTTCTTCATGGTAAAGTAGGCTAAAAGTCCAAATTCAGGGCTCAGTTCCAGGGGAAGGCTTTCTCTCTCTGTAGGCCTTCTCATCGATCTTTTCCCAGGCTAGGAACTTCTCTGCTCAGGGACCCAGGGTCCATGGGAAGTGCTCTGCTCCTGGCACTGCTTTCTTGGTGGTACAAAGTCCCTCCTCTCCGGTTGCTTCCCTTTCCCTTTATCTCTTTAGAGATTGCCTCAAGATACAATCCAATCTTGTAGATGGAGCCCTGCCTCACTAACACAACTGCCGCCCATCTTTCCTCATTAACATCACAGAGGCAGGATTTACAACATATAGGAAAATCACACAATACCAGGAATCATGGCCCAGCCAAATTGATACACACATTTTTGGGGGGACATAATTCAGTCCATGACAGCGATATTCACTTAATTGCCATGGTCTGGAACTGAACCCACAATCTCTCCAAAGTATGCTCGTATCAGAAACAAAATGATTATAGTCCTTGTAACCAAACCAAAAAAAAACCAAACCCAGTGCCGTCGAGTCGATTCCGACTCATAGCGACCCTATAGGACAGAGTAGAACTGCCCCATGGAGTTTCCAAGGAGCACCTGGCAGATTCGAACTGCCGACCCTGTGGTTAGCAGCTATAGTACTTAACCACTACGCCACCAGGGTTTCCAGTCCTTGTAACAGGCCTTTAGAATTGACTCAACAGCAACTGGTTAACAGGTCTTTAAATCAGGGGCCTAGATTATAAAATTCAGGTAATTAATCCAGCTGATCTGAAAACCAGATTTCTTTCAGTTCTGCACTAGTCACAGCCTCTTCTACTTGTCATATAGTATTCATATTTAAACAAACAAAAAAAACCGTTGCCAACGGGTCGATTCCGACTCATAGTGCCCCTATAGGACAGAGTAGAACTGCCCCGTATGGTTTCCAAGAAGTGCCTAGTGGATTTGAACTGCTGACTCTTTGATTAGCAGCTGTAGCTCTTAACCACTATGCCACCAGGGTTTCCATAGTATTTGTATGGGTGCAACAAAAAGTATTTGCTATAGCATAAGCTGCCCCTTGGATAGTTAAGAGGAAATCAGGGTAGCGTGATTGTCCATGGCAATTCTGGCTAATGAATTTAGACTTTTGTCTTCTTGGGTGGCGCAATTAACATTTTTGGCTGCTGTAGGTCGCTATGAGTTGGAATCAACTCGACGGCGATGGTTTTTTTTTTTTTTTTTTACCTGAAGTTGGAGGTTTGAGTCCAACCAAAGGTGCCTTGGAAGAAAAGCCTGGTGATCTGCTTCTGAAAAATCAACCACTGAAAGTCCTATGTAGCACAGTTCTACTCGACACCCATGGGGTTGCCATGAGTCAGAGTCGACACAATCACAACTGGTGCTGATTGGTTGGGCTTTTGGAGCAGCAGTTGCGTCATTTATGACTTCTCTGAGGGTCAGGCTTGTTTTGGAACATCTTTTGTAGTTGTATTATTCCTGTTGTTGTAATTGTTGTTCACAGAGTATGAATAAAGAGGGCATCAGTTGTTTTCCCTGGGAATTTTCCTGAATAACCTTTTTTTGCCGTATTTTGGAGATATATGAATATCCTTCTCAAGGAAATTTCGTCTGCTTGATTGATGGTGGTTTTAAATACTTGAAAGTCTTTAACCACTTCCTCAGATCCTCAGGATAACTTATTGTATGACAGGCAGGTATGAAACTAATATTCTCATAAGAAGTAGTACCTTATTGTGATTTATCTCCTCTTCCTGCAGTTGAGCATTATCCCTCTTGGTCGCTGGATCATAGGAAGGTAGGGAGAGCTTCAACTGACGTAACAGACACAACAGGCAGCTGTTATTTATGGACCCACATTCGATACCGAGGAGCTCTGGTGGTGCAAACTGTTAAGCACTTGACTGCTAACTGAAAGGTACCTTGGAAGAAAGGCCTGGTGATCTGCTTCTGAAAGGTCAAAGCCCTTGACAACCCAGTGGAGTACTCTGAAGCACATGGGGTTGCAATGAGTCAAAACTGACTACATGGCAACTTGTTTTTCTTTTTTGTACATATCTCTCTGTATCGGTGGTTCAGCGATAGAATTCTTGCCTTCATGAGGGAGACCTGGGTTTGATTCCCGACCAACGCACTTCGAGCGCTGCCACCGCCTGTCTGTCAGTGGAGACTTGCGTGTTGGGGCTGACTGCACGGCAGCTAACAACAATACTGCTTATGCTAGGGCACCAAAAAAAACCAAACCCGTTGCCAATGAGTCGATTCTGACTCACAGGAACCCTATAGGACAGGGTAGAACTGCCCCATAGAGTTTCCAAGGAGTGCCTGGTAGATTCGAACTGCCAACCTTTTGGTTAGCAGCTGTAGCATTTAACCACTACACCACCAGGGTTTCCTATGCTAGGGCAGCACCTCAAAAGTAATATTTTAAGCTTCCATCCTGTTTACAAGTACTCGATTTAGTTTTCCTCAGGCTTGGTTTTGAGCTGGAGGGTTGCTCAAGCACGTGTGTAGGTAATTAATTTGCAATTTCCCTTTGCAGGCTGGTTTTGACCAGGGCTTGTAACCAGCTCCTTCCACTTCAAATTCCTGCAGAGAATTTGCAGTTCTGACAAGTTCCCAGGTGATGCTAATGTTGCTGGTTACGGACCAGCTCTGAGAATCACTAGTAGAGCAGTGGTTCTCAAAATTTATTACATGTGAGAATCACCTGGGGATCTTGTTAAAATGTAGATTCTGATTTAGTATATCCGGGGCAGAAAGGAAATTCTTAGCAGGGTTTCAAACTGGAATGAACTGGTTCAAAGCCCTGGTTTTGATTCACCTTTTTTTTTTCTTTTAATTGTACTTTAGATGAAGGTTTACAGAGCAAACTAACTCCTCATTTAACAATAAATATATACACATTGTTTTGTGACATTGGTTGCCAACCCCAGGACATGTCAACAGTCTCCTCTTCTGGACCTTAGGTCCCACATTACCAGCTTTCCTGTCCTCTCCTGACTGCTAGTCCTTGCCCCTGGGGTGGTGTGCCCATTTAGTCTCGTTTTATGGTCCTGTCTAATCTTTGGCTGAAGGGTAAACCTCTGGAGTGACTTCATCACTGAGCTAAAAGGGTGTCCAGGGTCCATACTCTTGGGGTTTCTCCAGTCTCTGTCAGACCAGTAAGTCTGGTCTTTTTTTTTTTTTGAGTTAGAATTTTGTTCTACATTTTTTTCAGGCTCTCTCCGCAACCCTCAATTGTGATCCCTTTGATTCACCTTTTTGAAGTGGTTCCCGCCAAGAACACAATCAGGTACAACAAAAGGGCAGCTGACCCAGTCCATCCTGACCTTGCTGGTTTGTTGGTGAAAAATAAGAATCTTTTAGCTGAGGTATATAAATTATCTGAAAATAACCACTATGGGAAATTATACCCTTTGTAAAAGCAGGGAGAGAAACACCCTGATAAAAGGCTCTTTTTTTAGCTAAAGAAATACTTTATTGCCTAACGTAAATAAAAAGTTCAGAAGTATCTGGCTCCAGGTGTATCTAGGGGCTCAAAAAAATGTCATTCAGTTCAGTCTCTCTCTCTTCATGTCTTTTGGCTCTGCCTTCTGTTAGTATTATCTTTTTGAAAAGATGTGGTGCTAATATCTGTAAATTGTGGCAGTCTTTAAAAATGGATAAAATAGGTAGCATCTTTCTGTCTCCTTCACAGTAAAACTTCCCCTAGTAATCTCTAAATTTAGGAGTTTAGATTTGAATTATATTAAATTTAGCTTGATGCATTATTTACAAGGAAAATTTTTTTTGTGGTAAATATATAGGTCACAAAACATGAGGACATTTCTACAGTCTTCACATGTACAGTTCAGTGACATTAATTATGTTCATCACGTTGTTCAGCCGTCACCATTAACCGTTCCCGAATTTTTCCATCACCCTTAACAGAAGCTCAGTGTCCCCTAAGCATTGTGATGTTGAGCTAATAGTGCTACATGGGCTGCTGTGATAGTATAATGAATTAAAACAATTTGTGAAAAAAAAAAATCACTTATGATCTATACTAATGCCCAGTGTACTAAATCAGGGCCAGCCTAAGGGGATTTATATAGCGTACCTAAGAGAAATTTAATGTGTCATGCCAGTACTTTTTAGTTCGGCTTCCATGGAAACTTTTATTTTTGAGGACAATGTGACTGTTTATGCAGATACTTAGTTTAGGAATAAGGAGAAGAGTAGAAAGCTGGTAGGCGCAATGAGCTCTGGAGGAGGTTAATGGCACAATGTAAAAATTTTGCAGCAGAGATATGCATATACATATTCGATATCTCAGAACCAATACTTAAAAACGTTTTCTTTTGAGTTAATTTCAGACTTACGGAAATAAGAACAGTACACCCAAATATCTTTTACCCAGATTGACCAATTCTGAACATTTTGATGTATTTACTTTTTTATTCTCTCCATATATATTTATTGTATCATTTTCTTTTCCTGCACTAGTTGAGAGTTGTAGACATCATGCCTCTTTACCTATTAATATTTCAGTATGTATTTCCCAGTAGAAAAAAGCTATATAACTATGTTGTTGTTGTTAGGTGCTATCAAGTCAGTTCCGACTCATGGCAACCCTATGGGACAGAGTAGAACTGCCTCATAGGATTTCAAACGAGCAACTGGTGGATTTAAACTGCCAACCTTTTGGTTAGGAGCTGAGCTCTTAACCACTACGCCACCACAGCTCAAAAACCTACAGTTCCTGGTATTCCTAGGCAGTCTCCCATCTAAGTACTAAGTAGGCCCAACCTTGCTTAGCTTCCGAGATCAGACAAGATATGGCGCGTTCAATGCGGTATGGTGTAACCACAGCATGATCAAACTCAGAAAATTTAACATTGATACAATATTATTAGCTACTATGTAGTCTATATTTCAGAGTTTTGCAATTGTCCCAAAATGCTGATCCTTATAGCAATTTTGTTCCCAGTCTAGGGACTAATCCAAGATCACAGTTTGTATTCGTTTTCCTATCTCTTTAGTCTTCTTTACCCTCTGCCACAGCCTTTCTTTGTTCTTCATGACACTGTCACTCTTGAAGTGTACAGGCCACTTGTTTTGTAGGGTGTGTCTCAATTTGAATGTGTGTGCTTTTCCTTTTAGATCAGATGCAGATTGTGCATTTTTGATGGGAATACGATATAAATGATTGTGCCTTTCTCCATGTGTCATCAGGAGGCATATGATGCCCATTTGTTCCAGTACTGGGGGTATTAACTTTGATTACTTGGTTAAGGAGGTGTCCACCAGGTTTCTCCACTATAAAGTTATCATTTTTTTTTTTAATTAATAAGTGCCTGGCAAAAAAAAATTTTTTTTGTTGCATGGATTGAATTATGTCCCCACAAAAATGTGTGTATCAACTTGGTTAGGCCAAGATTCCCAGTATTGTAAGGTTGTCTTCCATTTTGTGTTTGTAATTTTATGTTGAGAGGATTAGGGTGGGATTGTAACACCACCCTCACTCAGGTCACCTCCCTGATCCAAGGTAAAGGGAGTTTCCCTGGGGTGTGGACTGCGCCACCTTTTATCTCTCAAGAGATGAAAGGGAAGAAAGCAGAGAGTGGGGGACCTTATTCCACCAAGGAAGCAACACCAGGAGCAGAGCGCATCCTTTGGACACAGGTCCCTGCACCTGAGAAGCTGCTTGACCAGGGGAAGATTGAGGACAAGAACCTTCCTCCAGAGCTGGCAGAAAGAGAAAGACTTTCCCTGGTGCCAACACCCTGAATTTGGACTTGTAACCTATTAGACTGTGAGAAAATAAATTTCTTTTTGTTAAAGCCATCCACTTATGGTATTTCTGTTATGGCAGCACTAAATGCCTAAGACAGTGACTATGTGGGAGATTCTTTGAAACTATATAATCTGGTCCTCTTCAAACTACCCATTTTTTTAGCAATTATTTGGGGATTCTTGCCTGAACAGATTATTTTTAAGATGACTGTAAAATGGTGATTTTCTCTTATTCTCTCTACATTTATTAGCTGGAATTCTACTCTATTAATTCTCCTCAATTAATTAATTACCAGTACAGATTATTGAATGATAATTTTATTTAATGGGCTATAATCCATTGCTATCATTAATTCTTTTGATGCTGATATCATCCCAGATTTGGCTAGTGGGTAGCTCCCGAATAAATTACTTGAATCCCACTCTGTTGTTTGTCAGCTCTGTGATATTAGAGAGGTTACTTGTCCTCTCTGTCTCAGTTTTCTCATTTATAAATAGGTTAATACATGGTTAGCACAATGCACAGTAAACTCAATGAATATTAGCTTAAATATAGTGGTATGATGTGAATAGCGTTCGTATGATGACCAAACTCCAGGGGTTCAATCGATACAGTAACATAAATTCTGTCAAATCAGTTGCCTATCTAAATTGACTGGTCAAATTTATCAAATGTTTGAATCATAAGGCTTAAAAATATTGGACATGTTGTTTTGAAATACTTTTAGCAAAACTTCATGATACCTCACCCATAGTAGTAATGAAGATAGCCACCAATTAGATTTTAATATGTTAGAGAAATCTGCTATACAGTAATCTCTTTATTACAGAGTCCATAGTTTTTTAACCTCTACTCTTAATATTTGTCACAACTTTATATTACGTTGTACAGACTAAAATGTCTTACTTTTGTACGTACAACCTTATCTTTTTTAAAGCCAATTTTTAAAGTGAAGCTTTCATAACAGTCTTCCCTTAGCATCTATTAACTAACTTATTCTCGCTACAATATCGCTGTAAACATAAGTGGTGAACTATCAGGAAGAGTTTTTCTACAGTGAATGCAAGGTCTTGTGCAGGAAATTCAGATGCTTATGCAGCAGATGGAGCAGGTGCATGGTCTTTTCGAGCAAGCTGCTCATGAAATCATCCCAAGCTGAAGAAAAGTTTATGGAACAAAAAAGATCCTCGAAACAGCTGGAAGAGAAAAATTGCTACTAACTACTTCTTTCAAGAGGGATTCCATTTTGCAGGAAGAAAGTCAGTCTTTCCTGAAGTATAGGTATTACTTTTGGCAGTGAAACGATCGTATATTATTGTAATATCAATAACTTAACGTGAAAAGCTGATAAAACTGCATTTCATTTAAGGTTGGAAAAAATGAAGAAGAATTGTTGTAAATCCTTAAAGTTATGCCTCTGATTTTACCATAAAACCTCTCCTTTTCCGTATCTCTCATTTTCCATTGTATACATATTTGATATTTGTTGTGAGGCCATTTATATGTAATTCATAATGTATTTTTAAAAAGAGGGTTATAGGTAAAGGAACTCAAAGCAATGACTTTAATAGTGGAATTTCAGTCGCTGTGGTACCTAGATATAATGCGTATTGAGAGGGACTCTTTGATGGTAACCCTTAATAATTACTATGGAGCTCATTACCTTCTACTTTTTCTTCCCTTGCACCTGTAAGGACAAAGTCATTGCTAAAATGGCTTAGGCAGTAGTAGGATATGATGCCATTTATTTTTAAGAGATCCTGACACTATTTTACTCCTTCCTCCCAGAAGTGCACATCATACCCAAACCTATGTTATATTGTTTTGACAATTGCCAACCCCTGTTTATTTCACATTCGCATATTCATTTGCTTACTATATTATCTGTTGCCACATAACAGTAACTTAAAATGACCAACAATTATTAACCTATACAGTTTATAAGCATCAGAAATCCAGGAGCAGCTTGGCTGGACTGGGTGGTTCTAGCTCAGAGTTTCTGGTGAGGTTGTAGCTGAGAAATTGACTGGGGCTATAATCATCTGAAGACTTGACTGGGCTGGAGAATCCGCATCTAACCTGACTTACATGGATCTTGTAGGAGGCCTCAATTTCTCACCATATGGGCCTTTCCATAGGGCTGTTCATGACATGGCAGCTAGCTTTCCCCAGATGGAGCAAAGAGAGAAAGAGAGAGAGAGAGCCATTAATGTGGAAGCTGCAGTATCTTTTATAATCGAATATTATAAGTAACATGCCATCACTTCTGCCATGTTCTGTTGGTCACAAAGACCAACCCTGGTGCCATGTGTGAGGGGACTATACAAGGGTATAAATGCCAGGAAGTGGGGGTCATTAGTGGCCATCTTGAAGGCTAGCTACCACACTCACTCATTTACTCACTCACTGATTTAGTCATTCACTTATTTTTTCAATATTTATTTGGTAACCAGTTTTTAAAAATGTACAGCGCTTAATGAAGTTAAGTCCACAATATATCCCATAGAGTTCAAGGATGAATACACTGTCTCCAGCTTCTACCTCTGCTCTTAAAAATGTGTATGGCAATAAGAGGTTTGAAGAAACAATAATAATCTTTCCCAACCTTCTCTCTGCTTGTCTCACCTCAGTAGCCAAAGTTACCATCATCATGGCTATGGAAATATACAAACATATATGTGGGTGGGTAGTGGTTTTTTATAAAACTAGGGTAATCCTAGTAGAAATACTCTACAACTTCCTCTACTTAATTAATAGTGCCTCATACCAGGAGGATGTTTCCCTGTGTTTTATTGACTGTGCAAAGGCATTTGACTGTGTGGATCATAACAAACTACGGATAACATTGCAAAGAATGGGAATTCCAGAACACTTAATTGTGCTCATGAGAAACCTGTACATAGATCAAGAGGCAGTTATTCAGACAGAACAAGGGGATACTGAGTGTTTTAAAGTCAGGAGCGGTGTGCGTCAGGGGTGTGTCCTTTCACCATACCTATTCAGTCTGTATGCCGAGCAAACAATCTGAGAAGCTGGACTATATGAAGAAGAACGGGGCATCAGGATAGGAGTAAGACTCATTTGCAACCTGTGTTATGCAGATGACACAACCTTGCTTGCTGAAAGCGAAGAGGACTTGAAGCACTTACTGATGAAGATCAAAGACCACAGCTTTCAGTATGGATTACACTTCAACATAAAGAAAACAAAAATCCTCACAAATAGACTAATAAGCCACATCATGATAAATGGAGAAAAGTTTGAAGTTGTCAAGGATTTCATTTTACTTGGATCCATGGAAGCAGCAGTCAAGAAATCAAAAGACGCATTGCATCGGGCAAATCTGCTGCAAAGGACCTCTTCAAAGTGCTGAAAAGCGAAGATGTCACCTCGAAGACTAAGGTGCAACTGACCCAAACTGTAATATTTTCAGTCACCTCATATGCATGTGAAAGCTGGACAGTGAATAAGGGAGACCGAAGAAGAATTGACGTCTTTGAATTGTGGTGTTGGCGAAGAATATTGAATATACCATGGACTGCCAAAAGAACGAACAAATCTGTCTTAGAAGAAGTACAGCCCGAATGCTCCCTAGAAGCAAAGATGGCAAGACTGTCTTACATACTTTGGACATGTCAGGAGGGATCCGTCCCTGGAGGAGGACATCATGCTTGGTAAAGTACAGGGTCTGCGGAAATGAGGAAAACCCTCAATGAGGTGAATTGACACACTGGCTGTGACAATGGGCTCAAGCATAACAATTTTAAGAATGGTGCAGGACTGGGCAGTGCTTCGTTCTGTAGTGCATAGGCTTGCTATGAGTTGGAACCGACTTGACGGCACCTAACGACAACACAGTCATCCCTTAAGTCAAAATGTATATATGCCTTATTTCTTTAATAGATAAATAGGTGCCATCAAGCCGACTCTGACTCTTGGTGACCTTATGTACAACAGAAAAAATATTGCCTCGTCCTCCATCATCCTCACAATCGCCAGCATGTTCGAGCACATCATTGTTGCTATTGTGCTAATCCATCTCACAGAGGATCTCCCTCACCTTTGTTGGACCTCTGCTTCACCAAGCATGATGCTGTCCTCTAGAGGTTGATGCCTTCTGAAAATGTGTCCTAAATAAGCAAATCATAATATTCCGTTGTGGTCCATAATTTTCAGAGATAGGTCACCAGACCTTTCTTCCTAGTCTGGAAGCTCTGCTGAAACCTGTCCACCATTATGACCGTGCTGGTATTTGAAATACCTGTGGCACAGCTTCTAGCCTCACAGCAACATGCAAGCCACCACACTGTAGACAAGTATAGTATGTATATCTTAATTTAGCTGAACATTCCCATATTGATGGACAATTGAATTATTTGGTTTTTCTTTCTTCTTTTCTTGCCACTACAAATAATACCCAAACAAGTCTCTTTCTACATTTATCCTTCCACACTACTGCTTTTATTTTTACAGGACTAAATCCCAAATATGAGATGATAGGGTTACACTGTATAAGTATTTTAAAATGTAACAGCCATTGCCAGACTATTAACTTCAAAAAGGCAGAAGGAGTTCATTTGAGAGTGCCTGATTCCCTTTATGTCAGTATCTGAGAGTGCCTGATTCCCCTTTATGTCAGTATCTGAGAGTGCCTGATTCCCTTTATGTCAGTATCTGAGAGTGCCTGGTTCCCCTTTATGTCAGTATCTGAGAGTGCCTGATTCCCCTTTAGGTCAGTATCTGACAGTGCCTGATTCCCCTCTATGTCAGTATCTGAGAGTGCCTGATTCCCTTTATGTCAGTATCTGAGAGTGCCTGATTCCCCTTTATGTCAGTATCTGAGAGTGCCTGATTCCCCTTTATGTCAATATCTGAGAGTGCCTGATTCCCCTTTATGTCAATATCTGAGAGTGCCTGATTCCCCTTTATGTCAATATCTGAGAGTGCCTGATTCCCCTTTATGTCAATATCTGAGAGTGCCTGATTCCCCTTTATGTCAGTATCTGAGAGTGCCTGATTCCCCTTTATGTCAGTATCTGACAGTGCCTGATTCCCTTTATGTCAGTATCTGAGAGTGCCTGATTCCCCTTTATGTCAGTATTGGAGAGTGCCTGATGCCCCTCTGTGTCAGTATCTGAGAGTGCCTGATTCCCCTTTATGTCAATATCTGAGAGTGCCTGATTCCCCTCTATGTCAGTATCTGAGAGTGCCTGATTCCCCTCTATGTCAGTGTCTGAGAGTGCCTGATTCCCCTCTATATCAGTATCTGAGAGTGCCTGATTCCCCTCTATGTCAGTGTCTGAGAGTGCCAGATTCCCCTTCACTTCCTAGGCAGCGCAGAATGCTGTGATTTTGTTGTTGTTATTAGTTGCTATTGAGTCAGCTCTGACTCATGGCAACCTTTTGTGTAACAGAACGAAATGTTGCCTGGTCCTGCGTCATCCTCAGGATATGTTTGAGCCCATTGTGGCTATTGTGTCAATCTGTCTTACTTAGAGCTTTTCTTGTTTTCAGTGAGCCTCTACTTTAGCAAATATGATGTCCTTTCCTAGCTATTGGTATTTTTCAAAGCAAGTAAGACACAGTCTCACCATCCTTGCTCTTAGGAGCATTCTGATGTTGTTTATTCTAAGGCTGATTTGCTCATTCTTCTGGAAGTCCACGGTATATTCGATAATCTTTGCCAACACCACAATACAAATGCATCAGCTCTTCTGTCTTCTTTTCTCATTGTCCAGTTTTTGCATGCATACGAGGCAACTGGAGAGACTGTGGCTTGGTTAAGGCACACCTTGGTCATCAAAGCAACACCTTTGGTTTGTCGAAAACTTTAAAGGGATCTTTTGCCACAGATCTGTCCAATGCAATACATTGTTTGATTTCCTATGGGCATTGATTGCTGATCTAAGTAAAATGAAATCCTTAGCAACTTCATGTTTTTCCTCCATTTTTAGTGATGTTGCTTATTGTTTCAGTTGTGAGGATTTTTGTTTTCTTTACATGCAGGTGTAATCCGTAAGTAAATGCTTCAAGTCATCTTCATTTTTGGCATGCAAGGTGGTGTCATCTGTATATTGCAGGTTGCTAATGAGTCTTCCTCCAATATGCTGTGTTCTTCTTCATATAGTCTGGTTTCTCAGAGTATTTGTTCAGCATAAGGACTGAATAAGTATGGTGAAAGGACGACCTGCCACACGCCTTTTCCAATTTTGAACAAGTTGTTCCATTTGAACGACTGCCTCTTGATCCATGTACAGGTTCTGCATGAGCACAATTAAATGTTCTAGAATTCCCATTCTTTGTAATGTTATCCATAATTTGTTATGACCTACACAGTCAAATGCCTTTGTATAGTTGATAAAGCACAAATAAACATCCTTCTGGTATTTTGTGCTTTCTGCCAGGATACATCTGACATCAACAATGATGTCCCTTGTTCCCAGGTCCTCTTTTGAATCCAACTTGGACACCTAGCAGTTCCCTGTCAATGTATGGCTGCAGTTGTTTTTTAATTATCTTTAGCAAAATTGCGCTAGCATGTAATATTAATGATACTATTCAATAATTCCTGCATTCTGTTTGATTGCCTTTCCGTGGAATGGGCACAGATATGGACCTGTTCTAGTCAGTTGGCCAGTTATCTGTCTTCCATGTTCTACACCTAGGGTTAGTACATGTTTCACAGTACAGGTGTGAGACATCTTTAAATCTCTAATGTTAATCATAATTGATCGTGTCTTTGTGCGATGGCTAGGAGAAAATGTACAAGCTAGGGAAAAATACTGTAGGCATTTAAAATGTAAAAGCAAAATTGTTCTACTAGTTGTAAATCAAATAGATTTTAAAATGTCAAAAGGCCCAAACGTGAATTTAATTCAGTTTTGTAAAGTAACGTAAGGTTTCATATTCGTGCATTTTAATATAATTTTCTTTAGTATTGCTTCACTCCCGCTAAGCCAGTGGGGCTTCATAAGTCAATATCTGTTCTTAGTAATTCTGGCATCTTCCAGTCTTTCAAGTACAGCTGTAAGTTGAAATGATTCTGGACAAACTGTGAGCAAAAATCTAATAGAAAAAGAAAAGAAATAGCTTTATTTTGCAGGGAAGGGCATACTAGGTAATTGACAGAAAATGACCGGGAACATGGAAGTAGGAGTAGGTCAGACAGATTGAATTATTAAGTGTTTTGAATAAGATCTTTCCATCAATATGCCATTTTTTTTGCATCTGTTAAGGACTTTGGAGGATAGAGGCAAGACGGAAAGATGTAACACTGCTGTACTCAGACCTGTTAAAACAAATCAAAGTGCTGTATGTAAGAGTTCCCCAAAGCTCTTAAAAAAGGCAAACTGCACTCTTAAATAATTGCACCTTGAAAAAGAGGCCTATAATTGTGTATTAAGCATATAATAAATTATATATTAAATATTATAATACATGTGATGCTAATTTTCAACTTGGAGCATCCTACTGCCTTTTTATTGTTATTTTGTAATTTTAGTGGGTATTGTATAACAGCCGTTGCCTGGTGCAAAACTTAACTGAAGTTACCCCATTCTTTATTCTGCATTCAAATGCAGGAATTCTAAAGGAGCAGCCCCTGAAAAAAAAAAAAAAAATTTTTTTTTAAAGGAGAGGTATCCTACATGTATCAGACACTGTCCCTTCCTTACCTGTCATTTCCCTTTTCTTTGCTGCTAAAAAGCCCCACATTTGCTAGGTATTATCCTTCACTTTATGGTCCTGTGCTCAGAGAAGGGATAAATCCTTATAAGTTCAAGTTACTTGAGGTGGCCCCTTCCCTTAGCCAGTGATTGGTTTAGAGGAGTGAGTGTGACCTGGCTTTAGCCAAGGATACATGAGAAATATGCCAGGAGAGTTTCTGGGAAAGATTTCCTTGTTCTTAAAACAAGATTCAGGAAGAAGATGACCCTTTTTTCGTATTGAATATCGTGCCTGAATGTGACCCTTGAACTGCTACAGCCATCTGGAATCATGGGTGAGCTGACCTGAGAACGAAGTGGGATACACCAAGGATGGCAGAGCTGAAGATGAAAAGACCTGGGTTTTTTATGATAATGTTGAGCTTCTGGATTAACCAAACTTGTTAACTGAGATGTTGTATTTCCCTCAAAAATGATCTGAAAAGATCCTGTTAAGGTAATAATATACCACATTCTGAATATTATACTACATAAAATGTTTTTGTAAAAATACATTCAAGCGGGCCCAGAATGTTAGACTATAGAAGGCTGTGCATTTATAGCCAAGAATGACAACAACAACAAAAAATAAAGAGTATGATTTATCTCCCAACAGAATTAGCAGATCCCCAAACCAAACTGGTTGCCGTTGAGTCGACTCCGACTCATAGGCCCCCATAGGTAGGAGTAGAACTGCCCCATAGGGTTTCTAACGATGTAATCTTTACAAAAACAGACTGCCACATCTTTATGAAGTGGAGCTGCTGGTGGGTTCAATCCACCGACCTTTCAGTTAGCAGCCAAGCACTTAAATTAGCAAACAAGGACATTAAAATAGTTATTATAACTGTATTCCATATGTACACTGAATTTGAAAAGGATATGTACACATACTTGTGCTTACTTGAAGAGCTTAGAGCCTAGCTCTTATGTCTACCTAAACATATTGAGTTTAGATTTCATTTTATTAAATGATATTGTCAAACATCACCAATTTAGTCTGCATTTACCAAGAACTTGGGCATTCTGATAAGAACTGGACCAAAGTTCACTTAAAAAAAAAATTCTATGGTGGTGGTGGGGAAAACAGCATATATAATATGCTTAAACAAAATTACAGGATTAATTTTCAATTGTCTTAAAAGAACAAATGCTTTAAAATGATTAACATGTAATTGGTGTACTAATTATAAGTCTGAGAAGCTGTGAAGTAAATAGCAACAAAAGATGCTAGTAACTATTCTAATAAAGGGTATCTAATTTTTTTTAAACGGTAAGATGAAAATACTAATTACATTGTGAGGTGCCATGAACAAAAGATAATTGCAATTCTGATTGTGTGTGTGGCAACAGGGATTGCAGTTTAATATGTCTGTGAAAAATTGCCAAGGGATAGTCCAACTGAAGATAAGTTTCCTTCTACATAATAGCTCAACAGGGGAACTTCTCCACACATGCCTAGCTTCCCTAATTCTATATTTCCTAACAGAGCAAAACACAATTGATCCAGAGGTATCACCTAAGAAGCTATCCATTCTATTCAGGCTGGATTGGCAAAATATCACTATGGATAGCAGATTTTCAAAATTTACAAAGTGAACCTGCTTTGTAAACCTACTGGAACTTCATTCACTCCAGTTTAAGCTTGTAAACATCCTTGGGATATCCATCGAAATTGCAGGTATAGAGTGGGGCCAAGATGGCAGAGTAGTCAGATGCTTCCTGTGGTCCCTCTTACAACAAAGACTTGAAAAAACAAGTGAATCGATTATACGTGACAATCTAGGATCGCTGAACATCAAAGTTGAGGAATCAGACTGAGCAGCACAGGGAGGGAGAGACGGTTCAGAAGCAGTGAGGATTTGCCGGACCTGACCTGGCGAGAAACAGCACCCTGCAGGCTAGATTGGCTGGCGTAAGTGGTGAAGTAAGCAGTGGTGCCTGGGACGTGTTTTCCACATCAGGAGAGACTGAACTGCAGAGTCTACTCAAGCCTCCAGAACCAGTGAAAAGTGGTGCTCAATCTGTACAATGTAAGTACGTGCATCTAACCTACCGCGCGGATCAAAAAACACCCCTTTGGGAAAAACCTCTCTCCCATTTACCTGCCCCCTCCCTGCTCTGCACTGTGTCCTGGGCCACCTTCAGAGATTGCCAGGTCGCCAGGCTGGAAGTAGGACCCATCATGTGCCCTGAGCCATGCTCCTGGCCTTGGATATGAAACAAATTAACAAACAGGAAAAAATAATCTGCCAGCTCCCCTAAGCCAGGAACTTAGGGCAGGCACAGCTCCTTTGCCTAGGCACAGGCATAAGAGGTCCATGGACTTTGAATGCCTTTTACCCCTGCATAGACCTTTGTGGGGCCATTTCAACAGCATAGGGCCTCCTTAGCACAGTACAACAGGGTATATATCTGAAGTCTAACTTCAACTGTATAAGCTGTATGGTAGAGCGTCAGGTTCATGACATTTGACACCACTCTGCCTTTTAAGCTGAGTCCTAACCTACCCACAACAGGAGCCTGAGGACTGGTAGCTCTACACACACCTAGCGACCTGCAACAGGGGTCCGAGAATATGTGGTGCCTCCCAGTCCTTACAGCCAACAGCATTGGGTGCCCATAGTCCAACTGCAAAACGCACACACCTACATGCCCTAGGGAACAGGGAGACACTTTCTTCCCAGACACTCAGAGGCAGCTGTCAGCCCCCGTGCCTTGCTCAGCACATGACCTCCTACTGCAGCCAGATACCTGTGCCTATGCCAATCACCCCTGCCCGTCTAGGACTGTAGGTGAGAGCCTGCACCACACACTTAGTGACTGACTACCTGGACACCTGAGCTGAATCCATTAAAAAAAGTAAATGGATTCAGATATCTAGTAACAGATTTAACCACCTGGTAACAGGACGCTAGAGCTTTAAAGGTGCCAATAATCAAACTAGCTCACATAAGCAGCCTGTTTGGGCATATCAAACCAAACCAAACAAGATGCTTGGACACAGTAAACAAACATAAAATAAATATAATAACTTATTGATGGCTTGAGACAATAGTCAATATCAAATCACATAAGGAGGCAGACAGTGATGGCTTCAGCAAGCTTCTAAAACAAAAGAAGCAAGAAATCTTCCAGAAGAAGATAATTTCCTGGAATTACTGGAGGTAGAATACAAAAGATTAATATACAAAACTCCTCAAGAGATCAGGAAGGAGATCAGGCAAAATGCAGAACAAGCCAAGGAACACACAGACAAAATAATAGAGGAACTTAAGAAGATTATAGACGTGCATAATGATAAATTTAACAGGTTGCAAGAATCTATAGAGAGACAGCAAACAGAAATCCAGAAGATTAATAATCAAATTTCAGAATTAACTCAATAGAAAGTCGTAGGAACATAATTGAGGCAATGAAAGTCATAATTAGTGAGACTGAAGACAAAGCACTTGACACCAACTTATTTGAGGAATAATCAAAAGAATTAAAAAAAAATGAAGAAACCCTAATAATTATGTGAGACTTTATGAAGAGAAATACCCTATGAGTGACTGGATTACCAGAATCGGGAGGGATAATAGAAAATGCAGAGATAATTTTTTGAAGATTTGTTGGTAGAAAACTTCCCTGATATATAGAAAGATGAGAAGATGTCTAAGATGTTCATCAAACCCCACACAAGGTAGATCCCAAAAGAAAGTCAGCAAGACATATTATAATCAAACTGGCCGAAACCAAAGATAAAGAGAAAATTTTAAGAGCGGCTAGGGATAAACAAAAAGTCACCTACAAAGGAGAGTCAATAAGACTAAACTTGGACTACTCAGCAGAAACCATGCAGGCAAGAAGGCAATGGTATATATAAATATATAAAGACTTGAAGCAAAAAAATTGCCAACCAAGGATTATATATCTAGTAAAACCATGTCTCAAATATGATAGTGAAATTAGGGCATTTCCAGATAAGTAGAAGTTTAGGGAATTTACAAAAACCAAACCAAAATTATAAGAAATACTAAAGGGAGTCCTCTAGTTAGAAAATAAATAACATCAAATAAAACCCAAGACTAGAACACAGGACAGAGCAACCAGATATCGACCCACATAGGGAAGTCACAAAAATAAATGAAAGATAAAACACTGAAAATAGGGATAGAGAGGTCAATATGTAAAAGATGGTACCATTAAAAAAAAAAAGAGGGACTAAAAAATGTAGTCACAGATCTTTCATATGGAGTGGAAGTCAAGGCGATATAAAGAAGTAAAAGATTGGTTTAAACTTAGAAAAATAGGGGTAAATATTAAGGGAACTACAAAGGAAACTAACAATCCTATATGTCAAAATTTAAAAAAAGATGAAGGCTTAGCAAATATAAAATCAAAAGCAATGAAAAAGATGAGAAAATACATAAAGAAAAATGACTACGAACAGAAAATTAAGAAACTGCCAACAACACACAGAAAAGACACCAAAATGACAGCACTACACTCATACCTGTCAATAATTACACTGAATGTAAATGGACTAAATGCACCAATAAAGAGATAGAGAGTGGCAGAATAGATAAAAAACAAAAAACAATCCATCTATACGCTGCCTACAAGAGACACACCTTAGATTTAAAGACACAAAAACTCAAAGGTTGGAAAAAATATATCAAGCAAACAAGAATCAAAAAAGAGCAGGAGTGGCAATATTAATTTTAGACAAAATAGATTTTAAAGTAAAATCCACCACAAAGGATAAGGAAGGACACTACATAATGATTAAAGGGTCAATATAACAGGAGGACATAATCATAATAAATATTTATGCACCCAATGACAGGGCTCGAAAATACATAAAACAAACTCTAACAGCATTGAAAAGAGAGATAGACAGCTCCACAATAATAGTAGGAGGCTTCAACACACCACTTTTGGTGAAGGACAGAACATCCAGAAAGAAGCTCAATAAAGACACGGAAGATCTAAATGACACAATCAACCAACTTGACCTCATAGACATATATAGAACACTCCACCCAACAGCAGCCAAGTATACTTTCTTTTCCAATGCACATGGTACATTCTCCAGAATAGACAACATATTAGGCCATAAAGCAAGCTTTAACAGAATCCAAAGCATCAAAATATTACAAAAGATCTTTCCTGACCATAAAGCCATAAAAGTAGTAATCGATGATAGAAAAAGCAAGGAAAAAAAAAAAAAAAATCAAACATATGGAAACTGAACAACACCTTGCTCAAAAACTACTGTGTTATAGAAGACATTAAGGATGGAATGAAGAAATTCACAGAATCAAATGAGAATGAAAACACATCCTACCAGAACCTTTGGGACACAGCAAAAGCAGTGCTCAGAGGTCAGTTTATAGCAATAAATGCACACATCCAAAACAAAGAAAGGGCCAAAATCAAAACATCAACCCTACAACTCGAACAAATAGAAAGAGAGCAGCAAAAGAAGCCCTTGGGTGCCAGAAGAAAGCAAATAATAAAAACTAGAGCAGAATTAAATGAAAAAGAGAGTAGAAAAGCAATTGAAAGAGTTAACAAAACAAAAGCTGGTTCTTTGAAAAGATCAACAAAATTGATAAACCATTGGTCAAAATGACAAAAGAAAAACAGGAGAGGAAGCAAATAACCCAAATAAGAAATGAGATGGGAAGTATCACAACAGACCCAACTGAAATTAAAAGAAGCGTAACAGAGTACTATGAAAAATTGTACTCTTAACAAATTTGAAAACCTAGAGGAAGTGGACAAATTTCTAGAAACACACCTACCTAAACACAAACAGAGGTAGAGCAACTATATAAACCTATAACAAAAGAAGAGATTGATAAGGTAATTAAAAAACTCCCCAAAACAACAAAAAAAGCCCTGCCCTGATGGCTTCACTGGAGAATTCTACCAAACTTTCAGAGAAGAGTTAACACCACTACTACTAAAGGTATTTCAGAGCATAGAAAAGGATGGAATACTTCCAAACTCATTCTATGAAGCCAGCATAACCCTGATACCAAAACCAGGTAAAGACACCACGAACAAAGAAAATTACAGATGAATATCCCTCATGAACATAGACGCAAAAATCCTCCACAAAATTCTAGCCAATAGAATTCAACAACATATCAAATCAAAAAATAATTCACCACGACCAAGTGGGATTCATACCAGGTATGCAGGGATGGCTCAACATTAGAAAAACAATCAATGTCATCCATCACATAAATAAAAGACAAGAACCACATGATTTATCAACTGATGTAGAAAAGGCATTTGAAAAAGTTGAACACGCATTCATAAACTCTCAACAAAATAGTAATAGAAGGGAAATTCCTCAACATAATAAAGGACATTTATGCAAAGCCAACTGCCAACATCATCCTAAGTGGAGAGAGTCTGAAAGCATTCCCCTTGAGAATGGGAACCAGAAAAGGATGCCCTTTATCACTGCTCTTATTCAACACTATGCTGGAGGTCCTAGCCAGAGCAATTAGGCTAGAAAAAGATATAAAGGGCATCCAAGTTAGTAAGGAAGAAGTAAAAGTATCTTTATTTGCAGATGGTGTGATCTTATCCACTGCAAGAATCCACAAGAAAACTACTGAAACTAACAGAAGAGTTCAGCAGATTATCGGGATACAAGATAAACATACAAAAATCAGTTGGATTTCTCTACACCAACAAAGAGAACTTCGAAATGGAAATCACCAAATCAATACCATTTACGATAGCCCCCAGGGACATACAGTACTTAAGAATAAATCTAACCAGAGATGTAAAAGACCTATACAAAGAAAAGCACAAGACACTATTGCAAGAAACCAAAAGAGACGTAAGTAAGTGGAAAAACATACCTTGCTCATGGATAGGAAGACTCAATATTGCGAAAATGACTATTCTACCCAAAGCGATCTACAGATACAATGCCATCCCAATCCAAATTCCAATGACATTTTTTAATGAGGTGGAGAAAGAAATCAACTTCATATGGAAAGGGAAGAGGCTCTGGATAAATAAAGCATTACTGAAAAAAAGAACAAAGTAGGAGGATACACACTACCTGATTTTAGAACTATTATACTGCCACAGTAGTCAAAACAGCCTGGCACTGGTAACAACAGATATATAGACCAGGGGAACAGAATCGAGAATCCAGACATAAATCTTCCAGCTATGAGCAGCTGATATTTGACAAAGGCCCAAAGTCCATTAACTGAGGAAAAGACAGTCTCTTTAACAAATGGTGATGGCATAACTGGATATCCATCTGCAAAAAAATGAAACAGGACTCATACCTCACACCATGCACAAAAACTAACTCAAAATGGATCAGAGACCTAAATATAAAATCTAAAACGATAAAGATCATGGAAGAAAAAATAGAGACAACACTAGGAGCCCTAATACATGGAATAAACAGAATGCAAAACATTACTAACAGTGCACAAACACCAGAAGAGAAACTAGATAACTGGGAGCTCCTAAAAATCAAACACGCTCATCCAAAGAGTTCATCAAAAGAGTAAAAAGACAACATACACACCAGGAAAAAAATCTTGGCTATGACAAATCTGATCAGCATCTAATCCCTAAAATCTACAAAATACTGCAGAACCTCAACAACAAAAAGACAAATAACCCAATTAAAAAATGGACAAAGGTATGAATAGGCACTTTACCAAAGAAGACATTGAGGCGGCTAACAGATACACAAGGAAATGCTCATGATCATTAGCCATTCCAAACCAAACCAAGCCCAGTGCCGTCGAGTCGATTCCAACTCATAGTGACCCTGCAGGACAGAATAGAACTGCCCCATAGAGCTTCCAATGAGTTCCTGGCGGATTCAAACTGCTGACCCTTTGGTTAGCAGCCGTAGCACTTAACCACTACGCCACCAGGGTTTCCTCATTCCTCATTAGCCATTAGAGAAATGCAAATCAAAACTACAAGGAGGTACCATCTCCCCCCAGCAAGGCTAGCGTTAATCCAAAAAACACAAAATAAGAAATGTTGGAGAGATCGTGGAGGACTCGAACACTTACACACTGCTGGTGGGAATTTAAAATGGTAAACCGCTTTGGAAATCGATTTGGCGCTTCCTTAGAAAGCTAGAAATAGAAGTACCATATGATCCACCAATTCCACTTCCTGGAATATATTCTAGAGAAATAAGAGCCATCACACAATTAGATATATGCACATCCATGTTCACTGCAGCACTGTTCACAATAGCAAAAAGATGGAAACAACCTAGGTGCCCATCAACAGATGAATGGATAAACAGATTACGGTATATTCACACAATGGAATGCTACGCAATGATGAATCTGTGAAACATCTCTTAACATAAATCAATCTGGGAGGCATTATGCTGAGTGAAATTAGTCAGTCACAAAAGGGCAAATATTATATGAGACCACTATTATAAGAACTCAAGAAAATGTTTAAACACAGAAGAAAACATTCTTTGATGGTTACGAGGGTGGGGAGGAAGGGAGATGGGTATTCACTAGACAGTAGACGAATTATCTCGGGTGAAGGGAAGGACAACGCACAATACAGGGGAAGTCAGCACAGCTGTACTAAACCAAAGGCTAAGAAGTTTCCTGAATGTAACACTTTGAGGGACAAAGTGGCAGGGGCAGGGGTCTGGGAACCACGGTTTTGGGGCACGTCTGGGTCAATTGGCATAACAAAGTTTGTTGGGAAGATTTCTGCATCCCACTTTGGTGAGTGGTGGCTGGGGTCTTAAAAGCTAGCAAGCGGCCATCTAAGATGCATCAATTGGTCCCAACTCACCCGGAGCAAAGGAGAATGAAGAACACCAGGGGCACAAGGTAAATATGAGCCCAAGAGACAGAAAGGGCCACATAAACCACAGACTCCATCAGCCTGAGACCAGAAGAACTAGATGGTGCCTGGCTACCACCAATGATCACCCAGACAGGGAATACAACAGAGAGTCCCTGACGGAGCAGGAGAAAAGTGGGGTGCAGAACTCAAATCCTAGTAAAAAGACCAGACTTAATTGTCTGACTGAGACTGGAGGGGCCCCAGGAGACATGCTCCCAGACTCTCTGTTAGCCCAGGACTGAAACCATTCCCGAAGCCAACTCTTCAAACAAAGATTAGATTGGTCTATAAGACATAAAATGATATTTGTGACGAGTGTGCTGCTTGGCTCGAGTAGATGCATGAGACTGAGTGGGCAGCTCCTGTCTGGAGGCAAGATGAGAAGGCAGAAAGGGACGGGAGTTGGTTGAATGGACACGGGAAATACAGGGGAGAAGAGGAGAGTGTGTTGTCACATTGTAGGGAGAGCAGCTAGTGTCCCATAATAATGTGTGTATAATATTTTTGTGTGAGAGACTAACTTGAACTGTAAACTTTCACTTAAAGCACAATAAAATTGCAGCTATAACTGGGCATCTCAGTTTTTCTCATCAACCTATTACAACTGCTATAGTACATGTGTAAGTAGAGATGAAACTCTTCAAAACTGTTAAAGTTAAGATTTAAATCCTAATCTGCTATTCCTTAAATTTATTGGTTGGATTTCATCATGTTGAAGAAGATACCAGTTTTTAATTAAACACAAAGTATTTTGTTAGCTTAGATTTATTTTTGGTAATTCTTAAAATAGTAACTGCACTTCATTGTAATAGCGTATAATTCTGCATTTCGTCAAAATCAGATTGGGGTTCTGCTTCCGACCAAGATGGAGTAACAAGGACAGTATTTACTCTCCTGCCTGAAACAACTAAAAAACAGGACAAATGTATGAACACAGTTTTCTAGATTTGGGACATTAGGCTGCAAAAGACAGCAATCCCTGAGACAGTGGAAACAAATGGGGTGAGCTCTACAACTGCCCAGCTTACTGCCTGGAGAGTTTCCAGGCCACAGTGCAGAGGGGGAACCCAGGCAAATCCCAGTAGACTCCCTGAAATGAAGAGATAGAACTGAGAGCCTGGTAATATCAAGGTAGCTAGAGTTTTCAGGGAAGAATTCTAGAGAGAAAACAGCTACACAGAGAACTCCAAAATTTTGCAGAGGATTCCTGTCTTAGTTATCTGTTGCTATAAGAGAAATATCACAAGCGGGTGGCTTTAACAAACAGAAATTTGTTTTCTCACAGCTTAGGATGCTAGAAGTCCATATTCAGTGCGCCAGCTTGTGGGGAAGGCTTTCTCTTTCTGTTGGCCCTGGAGGAAGGTCTGTGTCAACCAGGACAGCCTCTTCTCAGGTGTGTCCACAGGCAGGCCTTTTTCTGGCCCTCATCCTCTTGGCCTGGCCTCTGCCCTGCTCGAGCAAGGGTTACAAAGCTCTTTAGCTTCACCGATAAGTGCCCAGAGGCATCCCACTCTGCCAGGAAGCCTGCTGCCCAAAGACACTGAGCTCTTTTTTACTCTGTGGGTCAGCTCCCCTGCTGTCTAGCGCTGGTCTCCTGGTTCTACTGCCACTGGTTCTCTGCTGCTGCTTTGCACCATTTCCAGTATTACAGCTCTCTCTTTGTGTCTCCTGGTTCTAGGAGATTCTCAGTGCATGGACCCCAGGTACAAAGGATGTACTCCACTCCCGTGTCTTCTTGGTGATATTGAAGTCCCTGTCTCTGCTTGCTTTTCTCACCTTTTATAAGATAAAAAATATGATTTACATAAGGGTGTGATCTGAATAAGGGTGCTAAGGGTGGTGACATGAGTCACACCCTTAATAAGGTGGTGACTCAAGAATCCCACCTCATTAATATAATGGGCAACTCACTTCCAAATGGGACCATAACCACAGGCATAGAGGCTAGGATTTACAACACATCAAAAAATGGAGGATAATTACATCAGATCACAAAAATGGAGGACAAATACACAATATTGGGAATCATGGCCTAGCCAAGTTGACACATATTTTTGGGGGGCACAGCTCAATCCCTAACAGTCCCCTTTAAGAATTCAACAAGTACCAATTACAGCATGTATGTGAGGAAACTACCCAAGGCCAAAGGGAAGAACAATTGAAAGAAATAGAAGGAACAGTACCTGGTGCTCATGGAGCTAGGAGTAGCACCTGTTCAGCTTTACTGGAAGACCTCATAATTCACAGGGCTTGGGTGGAATATTCACAGGCAACTTACTTCAGTAGCGATGAATGATTAACCCTAGATAAATGCTACCCTGGTCCCACTTAACAAAATCTTAGCGCAAGACCCAAAAGAATATACTGTTCCTAAGTAACTTAACTGCATTCCAGAACAAAGTTCAAGATTATTTTCAGGAATGCAAAAATATATCTAGCACCCAACAAGGTAAAATTCACAAAGTCTTGGCATCCAATAAAAAATTATTCGGCATTAAATGAACAGGAAAATATGATCCATAATGAAAAGAAATCAATAGAAACCCATTCATAACTAAGACAGATGACCAAATTAGCAGACAAGGACATTAATGAAGTTATTATTACTGTATTCCAGTAGTGAAGATAAAACATGATAAGTGGAGTCATGGAAAATATTTTTTAAAAAACCCAAATCGACGTTCTGGAGATGAAAACTACAATGTCTGAGATAAAAAATACACTGGATGGAATTAACTGCAGATTAAACATTGCAGAAGAAATTATTAGTAACTTGATGACGTAGCAATAGAAAGGAACCAAAATAAAATACACAGAGGAAAAAAAAAATCCAGAGCACTGGTGAGCCATGTGACCACTTTAAGGAGCCTAATATGTATGTATTTGAAGAAATAATGGCTTAATTCAAGAAGTTTAACAAACCCAAGCACAAGAAAACTACAGAAAACTACATGTTAATCAAATCAGTATGTTTTCAGTTGTATGCCAGACAGTTGTATCATGTTAGATGAAAGTATGACTTTATCATTGTCTTTACTGGAGATTGAATATAGTTTAAGGGGATAACCATGGCTGCCAGGATGACAAGGGGTAAACTCTTTTTGATGTGTCGACTTGACTAGGTTATAAACAAAAACCAAACTAAACCCGTTGCCATCAAGTCAGTTCCTACTAGATTACAGTCCTCAGATATTCAAGTAAACACTATTCAATCAATTAACATTATTCAATTGATCTAGGTGTTGCTGTGAAGGTATTTTGAAGATGTGATTAAAGTCCATAATCAGTTGACTTTAATTAAGGGAGATTATTTTAGATAATCTATATGGGCCTGATTAACTCAATTAAAAGAACTAAAGAGCAGAGTAGAAGCTTACCTGAAGAAGAAATTTCACCTGTGGGCAGCAACTTTGGCCCATGCCTATGCCCCCAAAATCTCAGCCTGCACTTCCTGATGGCCTGCTCTGCAGATTTTGGACTTACCTAACTGGTCCCCACATTTGCATAAGCCAATTCCTTTCACTAAGTCTCTTTATATATGTCCAGTTGGTTTTGATCCTCTAGTAAACTCTGATACACATTGATAAGGAGAAAATTTTGCATGTTTATCGTGTATACTGCTACTCTGCCAAATCTTTCTGTTAGTTCCAATAGTTTTCTTGTGGAGTCTTCTGAGTTTTCTATGTGTAGTATGATATTAACCGCAAATAAGAACAGTTTAACTTCTTCATTACCAATTTGAATGCCCTTTATTTCTTTCTCTCGCCTTATTTCTCTAGCTAGGACTTCCAGCACAATGTTAAACAGGAGTGGTGATAAAGGGCATCCTTGTCTAGTTCCTGTTCTCAGGGGGAATGTTTTCAGCCTTTCTCCATTAAGAATGATGTTGGCCATTACTTTTGCATAGATGCCCCTTATTATGTTGAGAAATTTCCCTTCTATACCTGTTTTATTGAGAGTTTTTTTTGTCAGGAATGGGCGTTGGACTTTGTCAAATGCCTTTTTTGCATCAATTGAGATGATCATGTGATTCTTTTCTTTCTTTTTATTTATGTGGTGGGTTACGTTGATTGATTCTCTAATGTTGAACCATCCTTGCATAACCTGGTATGAATCCTACTTGGTCACGCTGTACTATTTTTTTGATATGATATTGAATTCTATTGGCTAGAATTTTGTTGAGAATTTTTGCATCTATATTCATGAGAGGTATTGGTCTGTAATTTTCTTTTTTTATGGTGTCTTTGCCTGGTTTTGGTATCAGGGTTATGCTAGCTTCACACAATGAATTCGGCAGTATTGCTTCCTTTTCTATGTTCTGAAATAGTTTGAGTAGTAGTGGCATAGGCTCCTCTCTGAATGTTTGGTAGAATTCTCCAATGAAGCCATCTGGGCCAGGGTTTTTTTTTGGTTGGGAGTTTTGTTTTTTTACCTTTTCAATCTCTTCTCTTGTTATGGGTCTGTTCAGATTTTCAACATCATTTATGTTAGTTTGGATAGGTAGTGTGTTTCTAGAAATGTGTTCATTTCCTCTAGGTTTTCGAATTTGTTAGAGTATAGTTTTTCATAATACTGTTATGACCCTTTTTATTTCAGTTGGGTCTGTTGTAATGTCCCCCACTTCATTTCTTATTTGGGTTATTTGCATCTTCTCATGTTTTTCTTTTGCCAGTTTGGCCAGTGACTTGTCGATTTTTTTGATTCTTTCAAAGAACCAACTTTGGTTTTGTCGATTCTTTCTATTGTTTTTCTGTTCTCTATTTCATTTATTTCTGCTCTGATCTTTATTAGTTCCTTTCTTCTGGTGTCTGTGGGCTTCTTTTGCTGTTCTCTTCCTATTTGTTCAAGTTGTGTGGCTAGTGTTTTGATTTTGTTCCTTTCTCCTTTTTTGATGTGTGCATCTATTGCTATAAATTGGCCTGTGAGCACTGCCTTTGCTGTGTCCCAGAAGTTTTGGTATGATGTGTTTTCATTCTCATTTGGTTCTAGAAATTCTTTGATGCCATCTCTGGTTTCTTCTATTACCCAGTGGTTGCTAAGCAGGGTGTTATTCAGTTTCCATGTAATTGATTTTTTTTTTCTCTTGCTCTTCCTGTTGTTAATTTCTACTTTGACTGCATTGTGGTCAGAGAAGATACTTTGTATTATCTCAGTGTTTTGGATTTTGTTGAGGGTTGCTCTGTGGCTTAAGATGTAATCTATTCTGGAGAATGTTCCATATGCATTGGCAAAGAATGTGTACTTTGCAGCTATTGGGTGGAGTGTTCTATATATGTCTATAAGGTCAAGTTGGCTGATCCTGCCCTTTAGCTCTTCTATATCTTTGTTGAGTTTCTTTGTAGATGTTCTGTCTTTTACTGAGAGTGGTGTGTCAAAGCCTCCTACTATTATTGTGGAACTGTCAAGTTCTCTTTTCAGTGCTGTTAGAGCTTGTTTTATGTATTTTGGAGCCCTGTCATTGGGTGCACAGATGTTTATTATGGTTAAGTCTTCATGATGGATTGTCCCTTTAATCATTATGTTGTGTTCTTCTTTGTGTTTTATGGTGGATTTTGTTTTAAAGTCTATTTTATCTGAGGTTAGTATTGCAACTCCTGCTCTTTTTTGGTAGTTATTTGCTTGATATATTTTTTCCATCCTTTTATTTTTAATAAATTTGCATCTTTGTTTCTAAGATGTGTCTCTGGTAGGTGGCATATTGACAGATCCTGTTTTTTTAATTCATTCTGTCACTCTGACTTTTTATGGGTGCATTTAGGCCATTTACATTCAGGTGTCAGTTTATTGCTGTCATTTTGTAGTTCTTTTTTTTTTTTTTTTGTGGTGCTGACATTTTCTTTGTTCCTCTTACTTTCCTGTGCTGAATTCCTTTTTTTTGTGGACTTCTTTTGTTTCTGTAGATTTTGTTTTTATTGAGACTTTTATGTTTTTCTTCTTTATTTTGATGAGTAGGTTTGTTAACTTTCTTTGTGGTTGCCTTGAAAGTTATCCTAGATAAGGAGAAAATTTTAAAAGCAGCCAGGGAAAGAAGAAACATTATGTACAGAAGAACAAAGAAAAGGCTGACAGCAGATTTATTATTAAAAACAATGCAAGTGAGAAGATAGTGGAGCAACATCTTTAAAATACCAAAAGAAAACTCTCTCAACCTAGAATTCTGTACTCAGTGAAAATATCTTCCAAAAATGAAGGTAAAATAAACACTTTCCAGTTATGCAAATACTGAAAGAATTAATTACCAGCAGATCTGCACTATAAGAAATACAAGTTTTTCAGACAGAAGGAAAATGATACAAAATGGAAATCTGTGGTTATACGAAGGGATCTGTATCTACATCAGAAATGGTAACTAAATAAGCAAATATATAAGATTTTTCTTCATATTTAACTTTCTTCAAAAGATAATGACATTTTAAACAAACTGTAGTGCAGAATTTACAAAGAGTGTGGAAGTAAAATGCATGACAACAATAGCACTGATGCTAGATGAGTTGTGGGAGAGGGAATAGAAGCGTACTATTGAAAGGTTCTAGTAATATACATGAAGTATAATATCACTTGAAGGTAGACTGTGTTGAGTTAAAGATGTATACTATAAATGCTAAAGCAATGACATAAAATAAGGATACAGAGTTATAGTTAATAAATCAACAAAGGAGATAAAATGGAATCATAAAAAAGTAATTAATCCAAAATAACAGAGAAGAAAAGGAAGAATAAAACAATGAATTCATGGGGCAGCTACAAAACAAATAGCAAGATTTAAATCCAGCCGTATCAATGATCACATTAAATATAAATGGTCTAAACACTTCAATTTAAAGTTGAGACTGTCAAATTGTATAAAAAGGCTACCTACAAGAAACTTTAAATGTAAATGCACAATTAAAGTAAAAGGACAGAAAAAGACTTATCATGTTAACACTAACCAAAAAAAAAGCTGGAGTGGGTATATCAGTACCAGACAAAGTAGATTTCAGAGCAAAGAATACTACCATGAATAAATAGAGTCATTTCATATTGATGCATAAATCAATTTATCAGGAAGAAATAACAATCCTTAACATTTTTGTGCCAAAAAACAGAGCTTCAAAATACATAAAGCAAATACTGATAGAACTGTAAAAAGTAGACAAATCCATAACTATACTTGGAAACTTTAATCTCTCTCTCTCAATAACTTATAAAACTTGTAGAAAAAAATCAGTAAGGATTTAGGATATTTGTGAAACATTTTTTTAGCACCCTGATCTAACTGATATTTATAGAGCACCCGACAGCAGTAGAATGCTGTTCAAGTGGCATAGAACATTCATCAAAATATGTCATATTATTTTCCTCAATAAAATCTTAAAATTATTCAAGTCATTCAAAGATTGCTGTCTGACCACAATGGAATTAAATTAGAAATCAATAAAGAAAAGCTACCTGGAAAATCTCCAGATGTTTTGAAATTGATTATACACTTCTAAATCACCCACTAGTTTAAAAAAAAAAAAAAAGAAATTTGGAAGTACTTTGAACTATCTGAAAAAGAAAGCACAAGATATCAAAATTTGTTAGATGCCACTACTTAGAGGGAAATTTATAGCACAAAATGCCCTTAATAGAAAAATAAAAAAAGTCCTCAAATCAATGATTTCAGCTTCTACTGTAAGAAATTAGGAAAAAAAAAAAAGGAGCAAGTAAAATACAAAATAAATAGAAGAAAGGAAATAGTAAAGATTAGAGCAGAAATCTATGCAATATAAAACAGAAAAACAATAGGGCAAATCAATGAAGCCAAAAGCTGGTTCTTTGAGAAGATCAATAAAACTGATAAACCTCTAACCAGACTGGTCAGGAAAAAAGAGAGGCACAAATCACAAATATCAGAAATAGGAGAGATGATGTCACTATAGATTCTGCAGATACAAGGTTAGTAAGGAAATATTATGGAACGACTTTATACTAATAAATTCAACAATTTAGATGAAATAGACAAATTTCTTGAAAGTTGAAAACTACCAAAAGTCACATAAGAAAGAGATAACCTGAGTAGCCCTATATCTATTAAAGAAATTGAATTTGTAGTTTAAAACCTTCCCATAAAGGAAACTCCAGGATCAGATGAATTCAGTGGTGAAGTCTACCAAATATTTAAGGAGAAATAATGCCAATTACACACAACCTTTTTCAGAAAATTGAAGAAGGGGGGAATACTTCCCAACCCATTCTAGGATGACAGCATTACCCCGTTACCAAAACCTGACAAAGACATTCCAAGAAAAACGAAACAAAAAAACCACATATCAATGGTCTTCAGAAACACAAATGCAAAAAATTCTCAAAAAAAAAAAAAGTTTAGCAAATCAAACCTAACAATATATAAAAAGGATAATACATTGTGACCAAGTGGAGCTTATTCCAGATTTGTTTGACATTCAAAAACCAGTCAATGTTTTACAATAATCACACACACACACACACACACACACACACAAAAGAGTAGTGGCTGAGGCTGCTTATGTACAAACACCTCATGGGATTTTGTTCCTTGGTTTGGAGGTTTAGGATCATGGTTTCATGGGACATCCCAGTTAACTGGCCTAATAAACTGTTCAGTGCTTCTGTTCTACCTTCTCGATCATTGAGTAGTACCTGGGGTCTTAAAAGGCTGCAAATGGTCACCCAAGGCACAACAATTGGTCTTTATTTGCCTGGAGCAACAGAGGAAGAGGACAGCCAACAATAGGAGGAGAAAATGGAGTGCGTAGCTAATTGCCTCCATGAACACAACTGCCTCCTTTGCCTGACTACCATTACTGAACATTTTGATCAAAGATTCTATAGAAGAATCCTGATCAAAAAGGAGAAAATGCAGAATAGAATCTCAAATTCTCATGGACTCCAGATTTCATAGAGCTATAGAGGCTGGATAAACCACTGAAACTATTGCCCTGAGATAATCTTTAAACCTTGAACCAAAAATATCCCCTGAAGTCTTCTTAAAACCAAACAATAGTTCAGCTTAACTAGTAAAGAATGTCTGCATTATGCTTTTTTAAGATCTATCTATATGGAATCAGAGTGACAACAGTAAACCGAAAGATTAGATAGGAACCTTAGGAGGCAGTGAGTTTACGTTAATGTGGAAAGGACAACTCAGAAAAGAAGGGTGAGAATAGTTGCACAACTTGAAGAATGTAATCAATCACTGAACTGTACATGTAGGAACTGTTAAATTGGTGTATGTTTTGCTGTGTATATTCTCAACAATGACAATAACAACAACAAAATAAAATAAATTATAAAAAATAACAATCAATGTAATTCACCATATTAACAAACTAAAAAAGGAAAACCATATGATCATCTCAATAGATGACAAATAGCTTTTAACCGAATCCAGCATCCATTCCTGATAAAAACTCTCAACAGACTAGTAATAGAAGAGTTTATTTATTTACTCCTTAGGCCCCATGTCCTTGAAACAATCTTTGTCCAAATGCTATGGAGATTTATGGGCCGTATTGCTGCTGGTGGCCGAAATTAGGACAGATTTGAGCAGCAGAAAAACTTAAAACTTAAAAAAAAGTCAGATTAAGTTGTCTAACTCTTCTCAGAGAGCCAAATGCAATTGTTTCTTGCTTAATGAGATACCATTCTCCAGTAATCCCATTTTCTTACTTCCCTTTGTCTTCCAATTCATGGTTCCAGAGTTACTCCGGAATTAGGATAGTGTTTGCAATAGCTTCACACACAACCGAGGTACATTCTGCAATATTTGACACTGCACAATAACTCCTAAATTTGGGTCCATGTAGACACAAGATGCAGGATTCTTTACTGCATCAGCCAGATGCACATCAACTGCTAGAATTGTAACTAGTTTTATTTTCTAAAATATCTAATACGATGTATTCCATTTTCTAAAAATTCAAACCAAACTTTAGCTTTAAACAATTTTGATTGAAAATCTTGATATTCACTATGACTTGTATTTTGCCTTTTTATTTTCATAAGCAGTTGTTAATATTTTAGCAGAAAAATAGCTTTTTTAATAGAATGTAAAATAATATTAACTTTCTTATTTAATATTTTAGTTTACTTTTTGATAAAAATATATTCAAATTCTATTCACTTAGAAAACAATTATTTTTTATTTTTAATTCTTTGTATAGTAGAACATAAATTATGAAAAAACATCAAAAAATTGGTGAATTTCTGAAACAAAGTCAAGAAATATAATTTTTATGAGTTGTGAATTATGTATGTTTTCATGTTATTACTCATCCAAACACTGATGCCCTATTAACAAAAGTTAATAAAATTAATTTACTTTTCTCCCCAGATACACACAAATAATAACAAACTTCAATTATCTTTAATATTTTACCAACTTTCAGTCCTAGCAAACCATGGCTTTACATATACTTGTCAATTTTGTCATTTCAAAGGAATATTTGCAAATATATATGTGTTAAATAAAATATACTTTAAACGTTTCTTAGCTTAATTTATGATGTTTAACATTTAGATGCGTGGTCTGTGAGCATTCAGTTGTACCCTTGCCCCAGGCCCGCAAATATTAGAGGTGAACCTGAAGGAGGGACGCTGTCAGGTCTTGAGCTGCTCTGGCAGTCTTCTGTGGTGGAAACTCAGGTGAGTTTGAGCTGTCCCTGGTTAATTTCTTCTCCTTCCTTTCCTCCGTCTTGTTTTTGTTGTGGAAACTTGGCAAAGGGAAAAACCAATCTTCTCAAGAGCAGCTTATACAGTTTCTCTTTTCAAGAAAGACTCAAAGGAGATGGAGGGGTCCCTGGAGCAGCAAAAGAGTGGGTCTTGGAAGACATTTCCACGTGTACAGCTACCTTTACCTGCAAGGTTTCCCACCAAGTTCTCCCCAGTGCTGGAGGATGCCTGACATTCCGTCCTTAGAATTTTACCTTAAGATTTCAACCTTTCCTTATCTTACGGTGTTGGTACTTCCTGAGACTGGGTTTGATTTGGGGAAAGGAGCATAGAAGACCTGGGTCCACAACCCTTGGGGAGGAAGAACCACAAAGCCAAGGGTAACTGAGATGAAGACGAGGGGAGCTGGGATGGAGTTGGGAAGGAGAAAGCTCAACTGCTCATTCTGCTATTTTCCTAGGGCTGGCTGGAAGGAGGGGAAGGATTTTAGAAGGCAGGTTTTGGCAGGAGAGGGAATTAGAATTTCTTTTCAACAACTGAGAGAGGGAGCTTGTGTATACTGATGCTTGAAAGCATGGTCTTTGGAGGCAGACAGACAGGCTCAAATCCACCTAACAGTTTTTAGCTATCTGACCTTGGGTAAGTTGGTTAACCTGTTTGTGTCTCAGTCTTCTGCAAAATTTAGCAGAATAAAAATACCTATTTTATAGGCTTATTGTGGGGATCAATGAGGAGTCATTTTTACAGTACGTGGCAGTGTGCTTGGCACACTGTAAGTAAATTGTACCATTGAATGATTTACTCTCCTCCCCAGACAAAGAACAAGTCATCCGGGCCTGGGCCACAAAGTCCTGAATAAGGCTCTATAAATCATCTTTAAGTTCAGCTTAACCAAGCCTGATCCTCTTCTTACCCTAAAACATTCTCACTTGAGATAACGTCTTTGAAGCAGGAAAATTACTGAAAAGCTTGCCTCTGATCTAGACCTCTTATCCACTCCCCTTGCTGCCACTAGAACGATCCTTTAAAGTTCAATCTACTTGTTACTCTCCTGCTTACAGTCTTTAATGGCTCCTCTGTTGCCTACAGAATAAAGCGAAAGCTCTTCAGCTTTGAATACAAAGTCCTCCCTGACTTGGTCTCCAGTGATCTTTCCTGCTTCAACTCTTGGGCTCCCAATCCATTCCCCTTACCTCTTACCCCTTACCCCCTCTCCAACTCCAGTTCTATGATCAAGGCATTCTCAACAGCCAGCAAGGTTTAATCTCCATGTTTTTGTACATGTTCTCTCCTCCTTTTGCCTCATTATCATCCTCTTGGCCTTCACACAGTTGTCATCTTCCCCTGGATGGGGTAAGTATCCCTTCCCTGTGTTCTACTGATCACACTGTATTGTACATATATGTGTATTTCCTCCACTAGACTTTGAATATCCAAATACAGGATCTGCTTCATTGTCTTTGTCTTATTGTTATTTCCATGTTTAGTTTTAAAATATGAAATAGCTTCTTCTCATTGTATCTGAGGGGATACTGCAGAGTTTAAAGTCAGGAAAGGTATCAGGGTTGTATCCTTGGTCTAGGTATAGGTTCCTCATGAGCACAATTAAGTGTTCCGGAATTTCCATTCTTCACAATTGTCTTGGCCATCTAGTGCTTCTGTAACAGAAATACCACAAGTGAACGGTTTTAAGAAAGAGAAATTTATTCTTTCACAGTCTAGTAGGCTACAAGTCCAAATTCAGGACATCAGCTCCAGGGGAAGGCTTTCTCTGTTGGCCCTGGAGGAAGATCCTTGTCATCAACCTTCCCCTGGACTAGGAGCTTCTCTGTTGAGGAACCCCAGGTCCAAAGGATGTGCTCTGCTCCCAGAGCTGCTTTTGTGGTAGTGTGAGGTCTCCAAGTCTCTCTGCTCGCTTCTCTTTTTCATATCTCAAAAGAGTTTGACTTAAAACATTATCTAATCTTGTAGATCTCTTTAATACAACTGTCGCTAACCCATCTCAGTAACATCATGGTGACAGGATTTACAACACATAGAGAAATCACATCAGATGACAAAATAGTATACAATCATACAATACTGAGAATCATGACATAGCCAAATTGATGCACATATTTTTGGGGGGTACAAATAATCCATAACAACAATGTTATCCATAATTTGAAATGATTCACACAGTTGACAAAACACAGGTAAACATCTTTCTGGTATTCTCTGCTTTCAGCCAACACCCGTCTGACATCAGTAGTAATAGCCCTCATTCCACATCCTTTTCTGAATCTGGCTTGAATTTTTGGCAGTTCCCTGTCAATATACTATGGCAAACACTTTTGAATGACCTTCAGCAAAATTTTACTTGTGTGTGATATTAATGATATTGTTTGATAATTTCTGCATTCTGTTGGAACACCTTTCTTTGGAATGGGCATGTATATAAATCTCTTCCAGTCAATTGGCCAGGTAGCTGTCTTCCAAATTTCTTGGTAAAGACAAGTGAGCAGTTCTAGCATTGCATCCATTTGTTGAAACAACTCAATTGGTATTCTGTCATTTCTAGAGCATTATTTTTGCTAATGCCTTCAGTGCAGCTTGGAGCCACCACTTGTCTGTCAGTTTGTCATACTGTGGTGGCTTGCATGTTGCTGTGATGCTGGAAGCTATGCCACTGATATTTCAAATACCAGCAGGGTCACCTATGAGGGAGAAGTTTCAGCAGAGCTTCTAGACTAAGGCAGACTAGGAAGAAGGACTGGTGATCTACTTCTAAGAAAATTGGCCACTGAAAACCTTAGGAATAGCAGCAGAACATTTTTTGATATGTACTAGAAGATGAGCCCCTTAGGTTGGAAGGCACTCAAAATACAACTGGGGAAGAACTGCCTCCTCAAAGTAGAGTTGACCTTGATGAGGTAGATGGAGTCAAGATTTCGGTACTGTCACTTGCTGGTGTGGTATGACTCAAAATGAGAAGAAACAGCTGCACACATCCATTAATAATTTGAACGTGGAATGTACAAAGCATGAATCTAGGAAAACTGGAAGTCATAAAAGTGAAATAGAATGCATAAAGATCGATATCCTAGGCATTAGTGAGCTGAAATGGACTGATATTGGCCATTTTGAATCAGACAGCCATATGGTCTACTATACACAGATCGACAAATTGAAGAGGAAAGTTGTTGCATTCATCAACAAAAAGAATATTTCAAGATCTGTTCTGAAGTAAAACACTGTCAGTGATAGGATTGTCCATATGTCTATAAGGGAGACCAGTTAATACGACTATTATTCAAATTTATGCACTAACTGCTAATGCCAAAGATGAAGAAATTAAAGATTTTTACCAGGTTTGGCAGTCTGAAATTGAGGAAACATGCAATCAAGATGCATTGATAATTACTGGTGATTGCAATTTGAAAGTTGGAAACAAAGAAGAAGGATCAGTATTTGGAAAATACGGCCTTGGTGATAGAAATGACGCAAAAGACTGCAGAACGGACCATCAATTGCTCGTATGCAAGTTCAAGTTGAAGCTGAAGAAAATTAAAACAAGTTCATGAGTGCCAAAGTACAAATTTGAGTATATCCCACCTGAATTTAGAGACCATCTTAAGAATAGATTTGACACATTGAATATTAATGACCAAAGACCAGACAAGCTATGGAATGACATCAAGGACATCATACGTGAAGAAAACCAAAGATCATTTAAAAGACAGGAAAGAAAGAAAAGACCAAAATGGATGTCAGAAGGGACCCTTAGACTTGCTCTTGAATATAAGTAGTTAGAGCAAAAGGAAGAAATGATGAAGTAAAAGAGCTGAACAGAAGATTTCAAAGGACAAAGACCTGAAGTTAGCAGGCCAAAAGGGAAGAGCACACTCAGCATTTCTCAAACTGAAAATTCAGGCCTTGAGTTGCAATAGTGAAGGATTCTCTGGGCAAAATGTTGAACGACGCAGGAAGCATCAAGAGTGGATGGAAGAAATACAGAGTCATTGTACCAAAAAGAACTGTTCGATGTTCAACCATTTCAGGAGGTAACATATGTTCAAGAATTGATGGTATGTGTGAGTGTGTGTGTGTGTAATGGGTATAATAGGCCCCTGGGTAGCGCAAACGGTTAAGTATTCAGCTACCAATCAATAGGTTGGCAGTTTGAACCCACCCAGAAGTGCCTCAGAAGAAAAGCCTGGTGATCTGCTTCCAAGGGATCACAGCCAAGAAACCCTATGGATGATAGTTCTATTCTGCAACACATGGGGCTGAGGAATTGACTAGTCAGCAACTGGCTTTGGGTATATATGTGTATACATGTATGTGTTTGTGTATATGTGTGTGTGTATATACATGTTTCATATATCTCAAACAATACAGATAAATCATACAAAGCCTTTTCATTTAAAAATAGAAATCTGGCTTGTCTTATTCGTCTCCATCCACTAGAGGGAAACATGAACGTGTCATATAAACGCAACACTTACTGATGTACTAGAAAATCTGCAACAACTCTATAGCAGGTGGCCCTTTGTAGAATTTGAGCCCTTAATAAATCTCTCCAGACTCCAGGACTAGAGGTTTCAGGGATAATAAAGGAGGTTAAATGCTGGAGAAGAAAGCACCTGGACTTGGAGTGAGAACACAGGTAAACTCCAGCTCTGTTATTAACAGCAAGACAAATCACTTAGCCTTGCTCAGTGGTGTGCTGGTAAACCAGTTCTCAAAAACAAACAAAATAGCCCTGATTTGTAATGTTTATGGAGAGAGAGACAATATTCAAATGGAGCCATGTACTGAAAACTAGAGAATAGTTGAGAAGTGTTTACTTCAATCAATACCCCATGTTGTTCCAAAGGAAGTAGACCACTGCACCTCTAGTTCCTCTCTGGCCGGGAGCAATTTGCTGTGTAAATACTCCCACATGGCCAATTTCAAGCCACAATCAGTTTAACAGCTGGATTGCACATTCCCTGAATATTAACAGCCTGTTCTCCTGAGCCAATGTTGGTGGGTTCCAGCATACCAGTGAGCCTCCTTAAGCCTTAGTTACTTTTCCTGTAAAATGGTGATGATAAACCTGTCCTATCTCCTGGTATTGTGTAGATTCAATTACACAGTGGACACAGAAGCACTTTGAAACTTTAAGGCAATGTTTCCCAAACTTCCTTGATCATAAAATCACCCACTGACTTGTGGAAAATGCACATTTCCAGGATCTGCCCTAGAACTGATGGTTTGGAACCTTCTGGGGAGGTATTTCTGGGCATCTGTATTTCAAACAAGTAACCCAGGTAACTCTTCTGATCCAGGAATATGAGGAAACACTGCTCTAAATTACTCTTAAAATTGGGCCCCATGTCAGTGGGCCTTCCTCTGACTCACTTCACAACTGCGCCTGCTTAAAACATAAGCAGAGTCCTTGGACTGAATCCTGGCGGGATTCCTCTACTACCTCCTCCATCCTCAGAGCTAAGCCTCCATTTCCAGGAAACCTGCTCCTTGCCCTCTCCTAGGCCAAGTCTTCCTTACATCCGTGAATCCCTTTGTTACAAGGAATCCTGAGATGTTCTAAAGGCACCATTTATTCAGAATTTATAAGATATAACATGTCTTTTATATTTTAATCCTCACAACAATTTTATGAAGTAGATACTTGTGTTGTTCCCATTTTACAGAGGAAGATCAAAGAGGCTAGGAAAGAGTTCGAGGATACGCAGCAGGTAAACGGTTGGACTGAAGATCTAACCTGGACCCAACTGACCCCAAGGCCAGGCTCCATTCCCACTGTAGTCTCTTCTGACCTGCCTGGGCTGGTGCACTTGTGTTCTATGTCCTATCTTCTGTGCTGTCTCCTCCCAACCACAAGGTAAGAAGATTGAAAGGCAGAACAAATGGAGCCTTAGTTTTAGCCTACAGGTGCCCTGAATACAGCTCCCAGAGGGCTGGAGTGGAAAAATAAGGGGCTCTGAGGTAAAGATGCAAGGCTGGGTGTGTAGACCTGTAGAATTTACAAGAGATCCCAGGGGAGATCACTGCCCTCCATGTCTGAAATTCAGTCAGCTCGGACAAGGAGGGTTGGGAGTTACTGTAAATCCTACTGAGAGGACCCTGAACATGTAAGGAAGCAACTTTTCATCCTCTGAATGTCCAAAAAACTTCCAATCTCCATCATTCATTTCTCACTTGCTTTACTGTAAGTTACTTCTTATGCGTTTGTCTTCTCAAGTAGAGTATAAAGCCTTGGGAGATGAGCAGTTCAGAGAGAATGGGCTTTGGAGTGAAATGAACCTGGTTTGAACCCTCTGCTAGCTCTGTGATGTGGGGCACATTACAAAATATTTCATTCCCACTCTTTTCATTTGTAAAATGGGAATGTAAATAGCACCTACCTTGTGAGATAGTTTTGAGGATTAAATAAGACTGTGTAAGTGAAGGCTTTACAGGAAATTGCATCATCCTCATCCTCATTACCACCATCATCACCAGCCTGGTCATCATTACCTGAGAGTGAGCATTCTCATATTTCCTTGTGTCTCAGGTAGGCACTTAAAGCATTACGCTTTTTCGGCATTAAGGGGCATGCTCAGAAAGAGATAAATACATGAGGGCAAGAAGCATGAGGGCGAATGTTTTCTAAAAGAACAAGTATAATGCCTAGTGTGAGAAAAATTTTAAGGTGAAAATAAAGAAGGTAAGAAGTCTGTCAAGAATTTTCTCCCTCCAATTGTATTTTGCACTGAGATGGGGTGGGGAGGGCAGAGGTAGACTGGGAAGGAAGAATTGGGTCAGGCTGACAGGCATTTATGAGATACTAGCAGTGAAAGAGTGGTGGACAGTCAGAGACCCCAATGCTAGGGATGCAGGAAATGAATCTCCCGAAGGCGGGCAGGTATACATGCACGTACTCAGATGGCCTGGGTTCCTATAAGGGTGAATCTAGAGAACATTTTGCAGTTTCATCATCTGCAAAATGGTATAACGACAACCTCATAGGGCTGGGGTGAACATGAAGCATGACGTGGCCACGGAAGGACTTTGTTAACCGGAAAAGCCAATGTCCTCGTAAGGTGGCTGTTCTCTTAGTAAGTTGTGGGTGGTGGATGGTATAATATGTGGGAGGAGGTTGAGGAAGCACACATATTATGAACTTGGGTAGAACCATTGAGGACAGCTTAGTTAGCAAAACTTCCTGGACAGGTAGATGTAGAGATGTAAAAAAGAAGACATGAAAGTGTGAGGGAAGAATATAGGGATTCTGTCTGGTACATCAGACAACACTGATGATTCCTCAAAAGCTTTATAAATTATTTGGAGAAGTTTATTTTCTAGCTGTAACTCCCAGAATAATGGAAAACAATTCCTTTCTTTGGTTGGACTCATCAGATCAGGCAATAACATATGTAAAAGAAGTGCCTTCTCGCTGTACACAAAAGAGCGAGCCTGTATTTTTAAATAAATGTTACTTATGCAATATGTGTCACTGGAGAGTTAGATGATGAGGCTGTAAAGGACAGTATGAGACGTTTTTAGTAACTTCCCATTTTATGAACTAAGAACTGGAAAACTTGAAATTTCAAATACATTTACAAAAAGAAGTAGAAAAAACGTTAGTCAATTTTCTTAAATACTACACTATACCGGAACCAGACGATCTTATTAGAATCTCTTAAGCCATGTCTGCCTATATCCCACCTCCTTTTTGACCTGACTTCTAGGGGTATTACACTGTCTGACCTCTTATTAATATTACCTTATTCTGTGCCAGCAAAGGTAAGGAAGCTGCATTTCCAGAATTGCATTTGAATCATTTGTGAAATTGCGTATTACAATTTGCTGATTGTTAAGCAATTGTTAAGCATTTTGTTTCTTAACTGGGTGTTCACATTCACGGCAGTGACCTCCAGGGGCTAGTCTCTTTTCCAGCTTGAGAGAATTGCTTCAATCAAAGTTGAGGTGGGGTGGTGAGGAGAAGAACATATATTCTTCACGTTGTTTGGTTTCAAGTGGATAGAAAATTAGAAACACAAGGCATGGAAAAGATTTGTGTTAAATACAAATCCCTTCAAGGAGCAGTAGACAGGACTAAAAGCTATTTTAGATGCATGTTTGCAAATGTCAAAGACTAAGACTAAAGGTGACTTATATGGAGTTGGCTGCAGATGCTGGTTGCCCAGGTGGTTCATTTAACCTGCAGCTCTAAGTAACCTTGTCTTGTGGTCTGGGCGCCCAGGTGTCAGGTTACATCCTTACATCACAGGTCATCATGCCTTGAGAAGAACTCGGCAAAATTTCATTTGGCAATATCCTGGCTGTACAGGACAGACATGCCTCAGTTTACACAAGTAAGAAAAACCTCACAGGGTTAACAGCAGAGAAAGCATGGGATTAACAAGTAGGTAGACAACTTGGGTTGGAACCCTTACTCTGCCACACGCACTTGGGTGACCTTCCAAAAGAAACATCATACTCTGAGCCTCAGTTTCCCCATCTGTAAAACAAGAGCAGTACTACCTGTCACAGGAAATTTATGAGAATTAAATGAAATAAAAATGAACCAGCCTGTGCAACCCTGGCCGCTGTGGTGCCTGGACTGGAAAGATGCTCCATAAACATAAGATTCACTTTTATGTCCACAAAGGACATGACCCTGAAGAGCTCTACCCAAATTCAACTTTAAAACATCAAATCCTATTTGATAAGCCCTGAGTTAGGAGCAGTTAGAGATCACCTCTGACATCCAGCATTTAGTAATCCCACTGCTCCATTCCTCTCACCAAATACATGTGACACTGTGTATGCAATGGGCCTTCCCCTTCTCTTTTGTTAATTCCATAAGTACAGGGTGTCATCTCTCAGACTCCCTTAAAACAGGCCAATATATACTTGCATAACATAAGGTATGAGCCTATTCCTATTATACTCTGGGGCAGGTGACAGCATCCCAGGATCTAAATCCTTCTACTTGGCTTGAGGCTCAGAAGAGAAAGAGCAGCAATCCAAAGGCATCCTTCACCATGACACCCTTCAAGTCATTTGTAGGACCCCTCCTGCCCCTCTACATCTCCACATCAGCTATTGCTTTTCTTGCCTTTGACAAGATTTTGTTTGTTTTGCCTCTTGGTAGTTTCTTTCTTACAGAAAATTCTTTTTCCCCCCTTGTCTTCTGTACTTACCAGGTTGAAACCTCAGCAAGTATTTGTTGATCACCTGGATTGTACGAGGTGGGTGCTGCGGATACTTGCTACAGACTTGGAGGGATGCTAGAGATATAAGACAAGCACAGTGTGATCACAGGACAGAGGAGATGAGTGGATAAGATGAGTGCTCTGGGGGAGGCAGTGTGCATATTAGCTGGCCTAACATGGTCTTCACTTTATTCAGGCTCTTGGCTTCGGCGTGGGTAAGATTCCACGAGACAGAGGGGATGGGGTGAGGAGAAGAAGAAGGTGCACCTTGACGGAGAGGCTTTCCTTCCTCCTATAGCAAACCGTACCTGTCCTAGGCCCACTTCCTTTGTTCCCCGGGTGAAACCTTGCTCATCTTGCAAGTTCATCTGTTTAGTGCAACTGTAACTGCTAGTAAATTAATGGCCCATCACATATAGCATGTTTGAATTTCAACATTTGAATTTTAAGCATTAACACCCAACACTTTAATCCCAAAGGATGACTTACTGATAATGCTGAGGATATCAGTGCCCATCGTAGGATCTTTTGGGGAGAGGCATTTGGGCAGTTCCTTAGGCTGGTCATGAGTGAGGTGGAAATGAGACTGGAACTCTGCTGAGCAGAGGCACAGTCCTCAACACTAGATTTCAGGGTGCTTTTTGGTCTAGCCATTGGTGTTACCACCCACAGAATTCCTTCTTAGCTTTGATCATGGTTCAGGTGGAGTTGGAATATTCACTCTCCCCACTCTGTTAAACCAGACAAAGGCTTCCTCCCTAGGTACCATTATCTTTCTCAACTGCAGGGTGAGTCAGAAGGAAATGTACTCACTCCCATTCATTCTTTTTGCATAATATTTCCTGCAGTTAGGTTTCCTTGTGTAAATACACAGCTTCTGTGGGTGTTTGAGGGTCTTCAAAAAGGAGTCCATGTTGTCCCCATGAGTGTAACGCCTTCTGCAGTAAGTATCTCAGAAAACATGGAGCTCTACTTCTTGAAGCGTGTTTCACAGGTAGCAGGAGGCTTCAAGGTGGAGCTTGTCTGCAGGAGGTATGGTGTCCCAAATAGAGCAGACAACCAAGCTATCTTCATTTCTGAGTGATTGTTGTCATACTACAGAGGAAAACAGGCCCTTGGGCTCTGGTATGGGTTCAAGGCTTTCTCAGCCACTGACTGGCCACGTGACCTTAGGCAAGTCATTTAACCTTCCTGAATATCCATTTTCTCAACTGTAAAATGAGGATGATCAATAATGGAATTTATCTTATAGGATTTTTTTGCTATGAAATATAGAAAGGAAAGCATAACTAAATGCTGAATAAGTGGTAGTTGTCTACAAAGCCACTGCTGTTGCTGGGTTCTTTCTTACCAACTGTGTGGCTTTGGGAAGCTGGTATTAGCTCTGTGAGCCTCAGTTTCCGCTTCTGTAAAGTCGGGTCAATATTACCTACCTCAGAGAGCTGGCATGTGAATTAGAGGAGATATTATGCAAGCATTTAGCATACTGTTGTTGTTGTTGTTAGGTGCCACTGAGTCGCTTCCGACTCATAGTCTGACTCATAGCAACAGTATGTACAACAGAACCAAACACTGCCTGGTCCTGCGCCATCCTCACAATCGTTGTTATGCTTGAGCCCATTGTTGCCCCCATTGTGTCAGTAGTCCATCTTGTCCAGGGCCTTCCTCTTTTTCAATGACCCTCTACTTCACCAGGCATGATGCCCTTCTCCAGCATACTAACTGGCAGAATGTAGCTACTTGATAAGTATTAATTTTCTTCTGCTCTTCACCATCCTTGTCTGCCTGTAGACCTGTGACTGAAATGACTTCATTATAGTTTCCATTCTAGAGATATTTTGTTAACAAGCAAATACTACCAAATAGAACTACTTTTTCAACTGTTAGTTAAAAATTTCTCCATAAATTGAAAAAAAGGAAAGAGCATATGGGTCCTGGGTACCTGAGAGAGATACCTGGGAGAAAGAAGCAACAGGGAAGCTGAGATCAGCAATGATAAACGTCCTGTCCTTTACAGTTCTTCGTGGGTTGGGCATCGCCAGCTACATACTCTCCTGTCCAAACTAATTCCTCTGCCTCAGGGATCAGGACACTATAACTTAGAACTTAAGAGAAACCAGGAGTCTGGGCTTTCATGAAAATTGGACTGGAGGAGCTTGTAGAGAATTTTGATAACCAGTGTTTACAGTTTATAAAGTAGGTGGTTCCCCATGTTTGGAATCTGTCTCCACTGTCTGTGGACCTCACTCTTATAAACCAGAGCACACTGTGGTCCCTCTCAAGTACTCTTGACTAAACCCCACACACTTAGACTGGCACTGTAAAAGGTCCCCTCCAGATGACCCCTTGGTCTTCCTCTAGCAGAGACATGGGGACACAACCAGAGCAAGAACCATATCCGTTACGACATATGTGTGGATGGTTTGATAACTAGGCACAGCTGTGACACTGGGTCTCACAATGGCTGGTGGGATATCTGCTGCTTTCCTGTTGCTTTTTGTCATCAATGGCTGCCTCAAAGTCAGTTGTTTCTTTTTCTTTTTTTAAAATTTTTATTGTGCTTTTAGTGAAAGTTTCCAAATCGAGTCAGCCTCTCATACAAAAATTTATATACACCTTGCTTGGGTTAGTGCTTTTATACACTCCTAGTTGCTCTCCCCCTAATGAGACAGCACAGTCTTTCCCTCCACTGTCTCTCAGACTCTGTTGTTTCTTCGTGACTGTCGTGTGGTCCCAATCTTCAGACTGGAGGGCCAGGCCAGCTGAGGAGAGGACTCAGTAGAGCAGGGGGAATCGGAGCTACCACCAGGGGGCGCGGTGGACTTTCATCTAAGGAGCGAGCTTGACAGGGGCATCGCCGGCAAAGAGGGGCGCCGCAGCATCCGGGGCACAGATCTCTCCCCACACCCTCTGGTACCTTCCCGTGGGTGAGTTTTAGGAGATTTCCTCATCTTTGAGCTAATGCAGTAGACCTTCTCAGACAGTCCCTCAGGGCTGAGAGCCCATACTCTCCATCCACCTCCCGTCGTTGGTCCTTGGTCGCCGGGCTTTGCCTCTCCAGGAAAGCAAGGTTGCCAAATCCAAAGCCCCGTAGCTTCACAAATCAGACATCCATATTTAACGACAGCGAAGCATCCAGCTCCTCAGGCCCATGCGAGTCAGGGTCCTAGAGCCCTGATCCCCCCCGTGTGGTCCTCAGATCGGCAGCGTCAGCTTCGGAACCATCCGGGACCCGGTCACAGGAGCACGTTCGCCGGCCCACCGCGACCTCCCAAGTCCGCAGCGTCGGTGCTGCTCTCACCCCGCAGGGGACCGAGAGGAGCTCCAGGGTGACAGTCACCGCCCTGGGTCTGCCCTCTTCTCTGGGGTGAATGTGGATCGAGAGGCAGGGAGATGGGGTCCCCCTGAGATCGCTGGGCTCGGGGCTCGGTGGTCACGTGGGCTCGTGAGCTCGCTCCCGCCCGCGCCCCAGACACACACACCGCTTCCCCTGTCGCTGGAAGGAAGGCGAGGCGCATCACTCAGTCGTTCGTGGTCTTTGCGGTCTCTTCGGCTCCTGGCCCTTCTGACACCCGCACCCCCGCACCTCGGCACCCCCGCCCCTGCCGCGGGGTCCCTGCGAGGCGCCGAAGCAGGAGAAGCGCTTCTGGAAACTTGCGCGGAGAGGAGGCGGCGGCGAGAGCCGGGGAGGCACCCTCCTGGCTGCGTGAGGCTGGGCCACTTTCCGCAGTCGGTGGCCGCGGTGGCGCGGGGAACAGGGACTGCGGGAGAAACACGTGTCGGCGGCATCACAGGGGATGGAAGGCTGGTGTTTGCCTGCCAGGTGGGTGCCACCTCCTAAATTTAGTTGATTTTTTGTTTAAATTTGAGAACAATAAAAGGCAAAAAAAAAAAAAAAAAAGAAAGGAAAAAAAGAAATTCCAACCGTTTTGAGAACTACTGAAAACAGAAAGTTGATGCTCTGAATGAATGTTTGCATTCAAGACTCTGGCAAGTTAACTTTTTTAGTTTGTGCCTGTAAGCTCCGGGTTGATTGTGCTAATGTAAATGTTTTTTTTTTAAAGGAAAAGATAATTCCTTTGGATTTTCTTCCTACGGGTTTCCCAACAGTGGATGAAATGAGGACACTGGGAAGTTGAACACTGTACTCCATGCCTGAGGTTGTGGGCCTGGGGAGATGTACCATGTGTTATTCGGATGACCAGTGTTTTAAAATGCGTTAACTGACATTCCTTAGTCATGTTGGAAAATGGATTTGCATTTTTCCTGGGCGGACTGGGCAAGATTAAGATCTAGCCTGTTTTATCTGGTAAGGAGGAACCCAGCTGCTGCTCTCTTTTCCCCTTGTCTTACCCTTGGTGTGCATAATTCACATTGGAAGCATTAAGTCTGGTGAATTTAAAAAAAAAAAAAAAATGTGAATTTGAGTGGATTTCTGCTTAGGGAAGTAAGGTTGTCTCAATTTTACTAGCTTAGCACTTAACTATTTGTAGATTTTTAAAAAGTAGCTTTTTTTGTGGCGTGGTACAAAATACTTTGGAGAAAAGATTTCTACTTTTTTTCTTTATAGTTCTGGTATTTAGATGTGAATTCCGTTCTAAATTTTTACTTTGGTTACAAGTTTTTAAACTGATAGTGGCTATTTTACTACATGTGTAGGGGAAGGTGTTTGTTATTTAAAAAATGAACATATGAAAGAAAAGGTTTTTACTGTGAATATTGTAAAAAGTAAATACGATACTGTGGAAAGAACATGACACACTTATTCTTTTGACTTTTTTTTTTGAAGAAAATCTCTGTGTCTACACACATTCTAGAAGAAAGAAAATGTAAGAACTTGTTTGTCAATAGGTGTTAAAACATAAACCTCAGGATTTCATTTTACCTTCAAGTATTCTTTTTTTTTTTTTTTCAGTTGGGTTACTGTACCATTCTTATTTCAAAAGCAACCAGTTTCCTGTTAACATTTAAGTCTTGCTCAATACGTGTAGGTCTCTGAAATCAATGACGAACACATTTAGGGCACATTTCATAGTGGCTCTGAGGGACTTGAGTAAATGTAATCACCTTTTACATTTCTCAAATTTATTTATAATACTGAAAAGATAAACTTTGATAGTAAATGAAACCCTTTGAAAAATATAATTAGCATTAGTATTGATATGTTTATTTCAAGGAATAAGACTGCAACTTTCTATAAATATGTATCCAACAGGTAATGATTCAGAATATATGTTGTGATTATTTTAGTTGATGTTTTGAGTCTACCTATTTGTATATACATGTATATATATCTATATATATACACACACACAAGCCTATACATAACATGAAATAATTATATAAAATACTAAAGGCTGAACTTGAATTATTTATTGGAAAACTTTTGATAATTACATCTAGAACCCTTGAGAACTGTACCCTTGAATGTTGGACTTTGTAATTCAGTGCCTAGCACATTGTTTTTGACATAATAACATTTTTAAAAAGTCAGGTTTATTGTAGTAGAAGTTATATACAGTAAAATCCAGCTTCTTTAGCCACGCTATGAATTCTCTCAAATGCACACAGTTGTATAACCACTGCCACAATCAAGACACAGAACAGTTCCATCAACAGTTCCAACAACCCCAAAGTCCCCTGTGCCCCTTTGTCGTCAGTCCTCTTCCCAGCCCCTGGAAATTACAGATTTGTTCTCTGATTTCAGGGTTATGTCCTACAGCGTATTTCTTCTTAGAAATAGTTGTCTTCCTTCTCTTTTTTCCGAAGAAAAACTTGAGTCTCCCTCCTTTTTATGGAGTAGGTGGACTGTGGTCGTTTTGTTTTAATCTTACATACTTCTGGAAAAATTGAGGCAAAGACAAAGCCATTTAGCAAATGGGAAATCGGAGACTTGGATTAAGTGTTAAACTGATATTGGGTAAATAGATTTCATTCTTAGCGAGTTTGCCTTACATTGTGGTTTAAGCCTTTGGTTACAGTGTGCATCATCGGCTATCCAAAACTGAGACACAAGGCCGTTTAAAAAACAAAACATTTACGTAACATTAATAGAATGTGTTATTTCTTTATAATCTTGGCATTTAAAATGTACTTTTATTATACTTGGGATTAAGAAAGCTACCTGAAATTACACATCGAACAGTGAGGAGCAAAAGTGGGATTGAAAATGACAACGTGGAGACATTTAAAATATAAAGTGATTATAACTGCTGAAGTTAAAACGTTCACTTTAACAGGGCCTAAGGATTGTGCCCAGTTTATTTGTGGGTATCAGGGCTTTTTCATTTCTGTGCTCATGCTTTGAAATCTACATTTTACTGCAGGGCATAGATACAAAATCTTTGTAAATTTATATTCTGTACTGTTTAATACGTTATTCAATTCAGTAAACACTTAATTAGGAACCTGTTATTGCTAGACACTGCTAATAAAGATACGTCTTTTTCCTTTGTGCCACAAAAACCAAGAGCCAGCATTTTCAATATGCAGCTTGCCTTTAGAGCACAGCTGTGACAGTAACTAGGATATGCAATGGCAAGTTTATGAGGCACCGGCAAGCTGGATAGTTGGCATTCCTAGCTGGAACTGTTCCAGCTTTTGAAGGCGAGTGAGGGTTACTTGGAAAGACAGATTACCCGGCCTGTATATATTTCCTCAAAGAATGACTACAGCAGTTGTTGGAAAATGTTCTATGTTTTGTCAAACCCAGGACTGGAAGAAATCTGAAGGTATTCATTTTAGTTTCTGGATTGGTCACATCTTTTGACTCTTTACCCAGAACTCTCCTCTCCATGCTCCAAATGAATATTTAAATAGGGTCCTGTTTCCTAGGAGTAGAGCATCACCCATGACTGTTGTTGGTATCCGGAAGGAGCAGAGACTTAATGAGAGAGAAGACACATGAGAAGATTGATGGATTCTCTCTCCATATCCCTGTCTTAGAGCTGAAACTTTGTCTGCTTAACCCTATTCAAGCCCTCAAAATTCTATTTCCTAGTCCATGGGCTCGTAGGGGAAGGAACAAGCTAGAATACAGGTTTTTCTCATTTTGGAAGATACATGTACATCTTCCTAAAAGTTGCATGTAAAATGGTGATTTTGGAGTGTTTTTTCTTCTTTATTCCTAATTGTTATCAAATTGACTGAGGGCCTTAACATTTTGCTTTGCAAAAGCTACATTAAAAAGTAATGCTTGCCAGACAGCCACTTACACACATCAGGAATGCATGATGCTTAAGAAATATTTTGTACCTTTTTCATGAAATTCTTTCTAGTTTCTTTCTAGTTCCTATAAGTGTGAACTTATGACAGACTTTCTCACAAATCACAGTGTTTGAACTGAATACTTGGAGACGTGTGGCAGACAGGTGGAAGAAGAATGGGGATGAGCTATTGAGGTCCTCCAAGTCTGTAGGCTTGAGAATATGGTGTCAGAAGAATATGGCACTTTGTGCTTTACATAGTGGCTGTCAGGCTACGGGCAGCCCAGCTAAGATTTCTGGCCATCTATTTGGACCAGTGGTTGTTGGATTATAGAACAGAAGTTAAGAAAGTAAAACTAAAATGCAAATTCCTCAGGGTAGCCATAAAAGTGTTTTAACTTAAATTGTCTGGAAGTTTTGTCCAACACTCATTCAGTGCTTGACTGGCTTCATCCTCTTGGATATGTGATAATACCTTGTTTCACATCCATCTTTTCATTTGATCCTTGAAACACTGTGAGAAAGGTGCAGCCCTTGTTAGGTCCCTGTTTTTACTGAAGGACATGTGGAAGCCCCAGGAGTTTTTATGACTGGTCTTGGATTGTCTGGCTTTCAGGCAGAGTTGGGACAAGGACCTAGGGTTCTGCTCTGTCCACTGGGCCAGACTATACATAAAAACAGCCTTGGTGGTAACAGCCTTCTTATTCTTAAACTGGATTTGATAGGTACTTCCATTTCTAGTGCCAGCCTTTTACTTCTCCACAGAATCACTGTCAATATTTGGATTTTTTTAATAACTTTTTTTTTCTGCTTAAAGCTATAATGTGTTCCCCAGCAAGGACAGAACACTGTGTGTAATTCCATGTTTACAAAAAGCTTTCCCTCTGAATGTACAGATGTGACCCGAAAGGACCAAACACACGTGCATATGCCGAGGGAGTGGGAAAGCCACGTCTTCGGGCAGAAGACAAGGGCTGTTAGTCATGAAGGATATTCACCAACTATTTTAGGCTCTGGTGACTAATTAAAGAAAATTGACATGCAAGGAAACGATTAATTCTTAGAACCAGGATGTCCGGGTACATGTTCTTTTGTTGGCCAGGGTACATGTTCTTTCATGAAATACCATGCCTGCCAGGCCCGACAATTAAACTCTTTAGTGTTTATTTTTCCCTGTTATACCAGTTATTGCCATCACTGAGGCAATGCTTGGGTGCAGAAATAAATGTGCTGGGAAAATTCTGCCCTATAATGGTGAAAAATGTGATCTTATTGCAGTTTATTTTTTCATTTGGTTTGTGTCTTAGTAAGTAGGACTACTCAAATAGCCAGAACAGGTTTATTGACTTTTATGGGCCTCCAGTAGTGAAGACTCCCCTCTTGCTATCTGTTTGCCTATCTCCCAGGATTCCTTCAGTGATTTTCATCACCCCTTGTGGGTTTGCTCAAGAAGAAAACACCATTTGCATTGGCCACCAAGTTACCAGTTATTCAAGGTACCACTGGCAAATAGTTGTCCCAGGAACCTGGGTATATCTAAAAGATCCAACCAAAAAGGAAGTTTCCTATTGTTGCTGTAACAGAAATACCACAAGTGGGTGGCTTTAAAGAACAGAAATTTGCTTTCTCCTAGTTCAGGAGGCTTAAGTCCAAATCAGGGTTCCAACCACTTTGATTCCCTCTTTGTCGATAGCCCTGGCTGTTCCTTGGTTCCTTGCTATCCTCAAGGGGCACCTGTCTTCCCCTGTGTGTGTGCAGATCTTTGTATCTAATCTGCTCTTTTTATAACTCAGGAATGATTAGATTTAGAATGGTTAAGAGGTCGGCTGCTAACGAAAAGTTCAGCAGTTTGAATCCACCAGCCACTCCTTGGAAACCCTATGGGGCAGTTCTACTCTGTTCTACAGAGTCTTGGGTATGATCTGATTAGCATAACATAACCCATTGCCATCATCGAGTCGATTCCAATTCCGACTCATAGTGACCATATAAGACAGAGTAGAACCTGCCACATGGAGTTTCCAAGGAGGGCTGGTGGATTTGAACTACCAATATTTTGGTTAGTGGCCGAGCTCTTAGCTATTGCGCAACCAGGGCTCCAACATAACACAGAGAACCCTATTTCCAAACAGGATTACATCCACAGATATAGGGATAAGAATTCTGACCGTATTTTGGAGGGACACAATTCAGTCCATAAAAATAGCCTTTTAATCATTGTCCAGTGATCAGTTTTCTAATGTTAATCACTGTACGGGGGTTGTGTGGAAAAAATGTTCTAGAGAAGTTGATTGGTGTATATATATGAACTCTCTGTTTTCTAAGCAAAGTCATCGTGGCACTTGATTTTTTGCTGGATGAATCCTGGCATTTGCCATTTGGTGGTGTGTGGCTGACAGGTCATTTCAGTATTGCTGGGCTGAGAATGAACATTTCAGTTGTAAGTGAAAATGAGTGATCGATTGATTCTCTGCCCCTAGAGAGATGTCATAGTCATTTAAAATTTTATGACGTAGGAAGTATTATTTCAAAATCATGAATTTCCATGTGACTACAAGCTTTGTATCAGTAGATGTTTATATTTTTAAGAGGCCTAGTGAAAGGAAAAAAATAACAGTGGTTTTCTGATAGTTTGTTGTGTTGGCTTTGCTGAACTACGTATGCTAAAATACATTTCTCTTCAACAGTGTAAACGTGAAATTCAGTAAAACCTTGATTAACCAAAATGTTCAGAGCATATTTTATTGTTTAAACCATTTAATTGATTTTTTTTTTCATTAAGAATTAACTAGAAGTCTCTGGACTAAATTCTTATTCTAAAATTCACTTCTTTTCTGCCTCATAATTTCCTGAATATAATTTAATCTTCACTTGATGGAAAGTATTGATTTTGTCCTTTTTTTCAATATGTTTACGTTGAGCATACTCTGTATAAGAAACTTACTATAAATGCATACTGACATTTGGACATGCTTTTTATTAAATTTGGTAGGCCATCTTGTTTTCTTTTACCTTTTTTTCAACAAGTTGAAGAAATATAAAACTTAATTATTGCCAATATGATTTTGTTATGCATAAATCTAATTTGTTATGCATATTAACTTAAGTATTTTGCTTTCAATTGTAAGTATTTTGTTCTCAATTGTTATAATATATACTGTTTGTCATGGATTGAATTGTGTCCCCACAAAATATGTGTCAGCTTGGCTAGGCCATGATTCCCAGTATTGTGTGGTTGTCCTCCATTTTGTGATGTGTTTTTTTTCTGGGTTTTTTTTGTAAATCTTAGTCTCTATGCCTGTGGTTATGATCCCATTTGGGAGTGAGCTGTCTGTTATGTTAATGAGGCAGGATGCAACACCCTTACTCAGGTCATAGCCCTGGTCTGATGTAAGGGGAGATCCCTTGGGGTATGGCCTGCATCACCTATTATCTTACAAGAAATAAAAGGAGAGAGAAATGAGCAGAGAGAGAGGGACCTCACTACCACCAAGAAAGAAGAGCTGGGAGTGGAGTGCGTCCTTCGACCTGGGGTCCCTGTGCTGAGAACCTCCTAGACCCAGGGGAAGATTGATGCTAAGACATAGGGAGATCTCCAAGGAACACTGGGCCTGCAAATGTTTAAAGGAGACAAGGACCTTCTCCCAGAGCCAACAGAGAGAGAAAGCCTTCCCCTAGAGCTGGCACCCTGAATTCGGACTTGTAGGCTCCTAAACTGTGAGAGACTAAGCTTCTGTTTGTTAAAGCCATCCACTGTGGTATTTCTGTTACAGCAGCACTAGATAACTAAGACACTGTTTAAATTGTGTTGTTGAAGCACTTTAAATATCTTTTGATAAAACATTTGGCTACATTAAGATATGCTCAGATCATGTAGCAAAAACAGTACACTACAGTATGATCACCAAGGTATAGTATTCAAAACATAAGCACAGTGAGCAGATGTATATGTAGGTGGATTGAAATAGAGGAGGTACTTTTAGGGCAAATTGAGAGATAAGTGCCTTACCAGTGCTGAGCTGCTGTCCTAAAGGTTACCAATGACCCAACTGCTAACTCCTGTGGTCTCTCCTCTACTCAACCACGCCTAGATATTTAAATATCTAGGATATTTAAATATTTAAATATCCATAAGCTTCTCTTTTTAAACACCGTCCTTGATCCTATACTCTTCTCCAGCTACCTTCTCTCTTTTCCTTCGTGGTCAAATTTTTTGAGAAAGTTCTAATCAACTCAAGCTGATTAGAAGTTGGACCACATTTGTATTAGTTCCTTATCATTTTACCGTTGCCCTGCCCATTAGCTCCATGAGGGCAGGGTGTGTGTCTTGGCACTCCTTTAGATCCCCTTTCTTCAGCACAGTGCCATGCTTACTGATGGATTAGAACACTTGGCTTAGTGATATCTTATATTTTAAGCACATTTTCTCATACTCTTTCACTATGACATATTTAGTAGATGGTGAATAAATAGCTTGTGTTTTCAAAGAGCTTAAAATGTAATTTTACTTACTTCTTGCTCTCCCACTCCATCTCTACCATTCCAAGAAAGATCCAATATAGTTATAATATAAAATGGAGGATTGGATTTGTATGTAAGTGCTTATAGGGGGGTTATGAGTGAATAGGAGCCCTGGTGGTGCAAGTTAAGAGCTCAGCTGCTAAACAAATGGTTGACAGTTCGAATCCAACAGCCACTCCTTGGAAACCCTATGGGGCAGTTCTACTCTGTCCTGTAGGGCCTTTATGATTTGGAATTGACTTGACAGCAACAGATTTGGTTTTGGGTTTTTAGATAAACGAATAAGGTGCCCTGGTGGTGCAGTGGTTAAGCGATTGGCTGCTAATCAAAAGGTTGATGGTTTGAACCCACCAGCTGCTGCTTGGGAGAAAGATGTGGCAGTCTGCTTCTGTAAAGATTACAGCCTTGAAAACCCTATGGGGGCAGTTCTGCTCTGTCCTGTGTGGCTGCTATGAGCCAGAATTAACTTGACGGTACACAACAACGATAACATGAATGAATAAAATGCTGGAGCATAAAATGCCAACCACTTCTCATTATGCTTTTTATACTTCTTATGGACATGGCAGATTATAAATGAGAGGAGATTATAATGGAATGGTTAGTTGGGGCAATGTAGTGGAATTGCCTTGAATGCTAGGAGAGTGTGACTCATTGCAGAGGCTGCTGGGAAGCAGAGCTGACCAGAGCTGGAATTTAAGAATGTTAACCTGGCAGCTATATGGAACTGGAGAAGGAGCTAACTGGAGACAAGGAGCAATAAGGAGCCTGCTACAGATGCACAGATAAGAAGTCATGAGAGCTTGCTTCAGATGGAGGCAAAAGACAGAACACGGGAAAAGGCACTGAGGAGAAAAGAACCTCTGTACCTTGGTGACTGAAGGTAACTGGCTAAACAGACAAAGTCAAAGATAACTGTAGTGGAGCTTTGCCATTAACACAAATAGGAAAATAAGGAGTGGTTTTTGGGTAGGACAATGATGAATTACACCTTGGCTATTGTAGTATATTTATTGCTGTGCAACAAATTACCTCCAAACTGTACAGTTCAAAACAACACACATTTATTATCTCACATAGTTTCTGAGGGTCATGGATCCAGGAGCAGCCTTAACTGGGTGATTCTTGCTTAGTTTCTCTCATGAGGTTACAGTCTAGATGTCGGCCAGGGCTCTAGTCATCTGAAGGCTTGATTGGGGCTGGAGGACCTGCTTCCAAATTTTTGTGCTTACATAAATGTTGTCTGGAGGCCTAAGTTCCTTGCTGGTCATTGGTAGGAGGCCTCTGTTCTTCACCATGTGTACTTCTCCAAAGAGCTGCTGCAGCATCCTTGCAACATGGCAGCTAGCTTCTTCTAGAGCAAGAAATGCGAGAGAGAGAGAGAGACAGCATGAGCAAGGAGGAGTCCGCAATGCCTTTTATGACCTTGTCTTGGAAGCCGCACAACTTCACTTCCGCCATTATCTATTCATTTGAAGTGAGCCACTGTGTTCTGCCTCAAGAAGGAGGGAGGAAATTAGGGAGGAGAGTTGAAGAATTTGTGGACATATTTTAAAGCCACCATCAATATATTTTGTTTTAAGGGCAAATGGTTAATGAATAAGGAAGACTGAAGAAGAATCGATGTATTTGAATTGTGGTGTTGGTGAAGAATATTGAATATACTATGGACTGCCTGAAGAATGAATAAATCTGTCTTGGAAGAAGTATAGCCAGAATGCTCCTTAGAAGGGAAGATGGGGACTTTGTCTTACATACTTTGGACATGTTATTAGGAGGGACCAGTCCCTGCTGAAGGACTTTATGCTTGGTAAAGTAGAGCGCCAACAAAAAAGAGGAAGACCCTCAATGAGATGGATTGACACAGTGGCTGTTGTACAGATTCTGTTGTACACAGGATAGTTATGAGTGAAACCGACTCAACAGCACCTAACAACAACAAGGACAAATGGAGTGGGCATTCAAATCAAAATGTCAGGAGTAAGGAATCAGGAGCTCTAGAGAGCCACCTACAAATAGAAATAGGTGATTGCTAAAGCTGAAAATATTAAAGATGGAGAACTTCTTAAGACAAGTTTCTTTAACGGTCTTTCTGAGTGGTCATTGTTCCCTTCCACAGATTATATTATTCCAGTTATTCTAACCTTTTTTAAGGTTTCCATTTTTAATCTGTTGTATTATTTTGTATTTTTCTCCAAAGCTTCTTATTATGAAAAATTTCAAACTTACAGAAAAGTTGAAAGACTAGTGTAATGAATGCCTGTATACCCGCCATCTAGATTCAGTAATTAACATTTGACTTCTTTGCTTTGTTTTTATATGTAAGTATATATATATTTTTCTGAACCATTTATTAGGTGATATTCTCTGTAAAGAAGAGTTTCTCTCCACCTTACAATAAACTACAAATCCGCTTAAAAAGACAGGGTACGGGCTTCATTTTTTCCCTTTAATCACAAATTTTCTGAGTGAAGAACAGATGTGGAAATCAGGTGTAATGGAAGGAAATGATGATTTTTTCTTTTTTGAGTGTCACTATGGACTCATAGTCCACAGGGTAAAAACATATGCAGTTTTTCTATGTATTGCCAAATATCCAGGGATGTTGTGCTATTCTGCACTCTCCCCAGCAATGGAGGAGAGTCCATTGCTACACAGAGCTCACCAAGAAAGTGTGTTGTCAAACGTTTGAATTTTTGCCAAACACAATAGATAAGTGAGAAATGGTATCTCCATATACTTTTAATTTGCGTCACTCTTATGGGTCAGTTGAGCGTCTTTTTATGGTTTAAGAGCTATTTGCTTTTCTTTTTCTGTGTTCTGTCCATATCGTTTGCCTGTTTTTCTAATGAATTTTTTGTCCTTTTCACCTTAAGAGCTCTCTCTATTAGGAAGATTAGCCCCTTGTTTCTGAAATAAATTGAGAATATTTTTTCCCACTTTGTCATTAGTCTTTTGACTTTGCTTGTGGTGTTTTTGGAAACCCTGGTGGCATAGTGGTTAAGTGCTGCAGCTGCTAATCAAAAGGTCGGCAGTTTGAATCCACCAGGCACTCCTGGGAAACCCTATGAGGCAATTGTACTCTGTCCTACAGGGTCACTATGAGTCAGAGCCAACTCAGTGGCAATGGGTTTGGTTTTTGGTTTTATGGTGTTTTTATAATATGCAAAGATTTACATTTAGCTACTGATATGCAGAGATTTACATGTAAGTACCGAATTTATTGTTTTTTTTTATTATTATTACTTCTGGATTTTGAGCTATCGTTAAGAAGAATTTCCCCACACCCAGGTTATAAAGGAATTTATCTGTTTGCTTCTAGTACTTGTGCAGTTTCCTACCCCCATCCTCTCTTCCCCTTCATCCTTCTTCTTTCCCCCTGTCTACCCACCTCCCTTTTAACATTTGGACCTCTGAACCACTTGAAGTTTATTCTGGCATATAGTATGAGGTATAGATCCAATTTTCTTTTTCCAATGACTATCCTGTTGTCCAACATTTTCCCAGTGATTTGAGACTCCACCTTTATCATATACCAAATTTCCAAAAACTTTGGGTCTATTTTCGGATTTTCTATTCTGTTACTGCATCCCCTGGTGGTGTAGTAGTTAAGAGCTGCAGCTGCTAACCAAAAGGTCGGCAATTCAGATCCACCTGGCACTCCTTGGAAACCCTATTGGGCAGTTCTGCTCTGTTCTGTAGGGTTGCTGTGAGTTGGAATCAACTCGATGGCAACAGGTTTGGTTTTTGTTTGGGTTACTGTGTCAGTTCCCTTCTGATGTTTAATCAGGACATACAAAACTATACAGTAAACTAAACAGGGGAGCTTACTATAAATAATGATTAATTATGATAAAAGAGTAACCACAAGGTATAAGGAAATTCATATGATGTCCTTCACCACTGGCTGTCAGTTTGTGGTGGCTTGAGTGTTGCTATGATGCTGGAAGCCATACCACCAGTATTTCAAATACCAGAAGGGTCATACGTGATGGACAGTTTCAATGGAGCTTCAAGACCAAAACAGACTAGGAAGAAAAACCTGGCGATCTACTTCCAAAAATTAGCCAATGAAGACCCTATGGATCACAACAGAATAGTGTCTGATATAGTGCTAGGAGATGAGCCCCCTAGGTTGGAAAGCAACAGTGAACTCAAGCATGCAGCAATTGTGAGGATGACACAGAACCAGGCAGTGTTTAGTTCTGTTGTACATGGAGTCACCATGAATCGGAGGTGGCTTGATGGCAATTAACAATAGCAACAACATATGATACCCTATGGCTGAAGGTGAGTATCCAAGGAAAGATAAATTTGGAATGGGTTCAAATCACTTTAAAGAGGGTTGGGTTGGGCTGCCTGCTGGCAAAGATGTTTAATGGTTTATCCAGGCACAAGCCGGTCTTGAGTTGCTGGGTGAACAATAGGCAACTCTCTGGAGTGCAAACAGGGGGAGCAGGAGATCACTGAGAGTCCAGGTGCTGGCAGGGTCGGAGGCCTTCAGAGTATGCTGGTCACGCGGGGTGAAGGGGCTTGCAACAGGACTGATCCTTCAGGCCACAGTACAGACAGCTGGCTGCATAAAGGTTATCACCCAGCCAAGGCTATAAGGTCATAGCAAGGTCGTGTTCTGGACTGGTGCCTGAAGAATGTTTTCACACTCACAGTGCCAACCCCTGGCCCTTGCTAGAAATTACAGGAAGCTTTTTTCTGCCATGTCCCTCCAGCGCCCTCTACTGAGAAAGCGTAACATTGTGCTCACTTTAAAGGAGGAGCCTGCAATGCCTTTTATGACCTTGTCTTGGAAGCCATACAACTTCACTTCTGCCATTATCTATTCATTAAAATTCCTTTGTTTATTGTAGAGCATAAATTTAAGGGGACATTAGAAACTGAGAGACAATAAATTGATGACAGGCACAGTTACATTGGTCTGTTGATTTGTATGCTAATCCCCTATCATTTTGTATTACTGATGATTTATAATGTATTTGTGTATCTGTTAATGCTAGCCCTCCTCACTGAGCTTCTGTTTGAGAGTTTTCTTGTTTTTGCTTATTTATTTTTCCACAAGAAATTTCAAATAAACTTATCCAGCTCCAGAAAAATAAGTTGTTGCTATTTGTATTTAGTCCTGTGCATTGTATAATAAATTTTGGGGATAAAAAAGATTCTAGTGGGGGGGGGGGGAAAGCAATAAAGAAGAGAATGAAGTAGAAAATTAGAGTTCCATGCCTTACGTTCTCACCCCTCTGAGTTAATATTTTCATGCATATTTTTCTGGATATATTTCCAAGCTCCTACAAATGTGTGTATATTTTTTAAAATAAAAAAAATGCTTAAATTCTTTTCAGAGTTATACCTCAGTGAAGACTGTGACTCTAACTATGTGATTTTTTTCATTTTTCTTTCCAGCCACTATACCTGCCTTGAGTCTTTGAGAACATTATAATGTCCTTTCGTGCCTCTTCACACAAGGAGTTTTCTCAGTTATTACCTGTTCAAGATATGGATATCAAAAACTCACCGTCCAGCCTTAACTCTCCTGTCTCCTACAACTGCAGTCAGTCTGTCCTACCCCTGGAGCATGGCCCCATATATATCCCTTCCTCCTATGTAGAAAGCCACCATGAATATTCGGCCATGACATTCTATAGCCCCACTGTGATGAATTACAGTATCCCCAGCAGTGCCAATAACTCGGAAGGTGGGCCTGGTCGACAGGCCACAAGCCCAAATGTGTTGTGGCCAACTCCTGGGCACCTCTCTCCTTTGGCGATCCATTGCCAGTCGTCACTTCTGTACGCAGAACCTCAAAAGAGTCCGTGGTGTGAAGCAAGATCACTAGAACACGCCTTACCTATAAACAGGTAAATACAATCTTCATTTATGACCACTGTTCAAATTACTAACAGAGCTCTCGTGGTACAGTGGTTAAGAACTTGGCTGCTAACCAAAAGGTCAACAGTTTGAACCTACCATCCGCTCCTGGAAACCCTATGGGCAGTTCTCCTCTGTCCTGCAGGGTTGCTATGAGTTGAAATCTACTCGACGGCAGTGGGCTTGGTTTTTGGTTTTATTCAAATTATGATTTAGTGATGAGGAAGATATGCTTTATACAAGATCTGTATTTTATTAATCATATAGATTACTTCTGCCACTGGTAGCTAGCAGAGCTTCCAGACTAAGACAGACTAGGAAGAAGGACCTGGTGATCTACTTCTAAAAAAATTGGCTGGTGAAAACCATATGAATAGCCGCAGAACATTGTCTGGTATAGTGCTGGAAGATGAGCCCCTCAGGTTAAAAGACATTCAGAATGACAAAGTGGCTGCCACAATGGGCTCAAACATAGCAGGATTGTGAGGATGGTGCAGGACCGGGCACTATTTCGTTCTGTTGAACATAGAGTCACCATGAGTCGGAACCGACTTGACGGCACCTAACAATAGCGGGAGCAACATTTGTTACTTAGAGCCCCTAAATAATATGAGGTGTTATTCTATTCTGATATTCTAGTCCTCATTAAAATGTTGGGCCTGTGGATAGGTGTTTTGAGGAGAATTCACTGAAGTTAAATTACTTTTCTCTTGATGAAGATATTTGGATTTGAAAAAGAGTTTTTTACTTTATTTTTAGGCTAGATTCTTCTTACCTTGTTGTGAAATCACAATTTAGTGTTCATGACAAATTGTTTCCAGGATACAAGTAATTTATTGGATATTGAGATCCATTACTCTCCAGTGTTGTCATGAAACTTTGAGAAAACAATGTTATGCAGTAATTTCATTTTTTCTTCTTTTATTTAAAAAAACAACTTATTTCTTGGTTAAAAAACAGAAGAAAATAAAGTGACAGAAAGCTTTTTTTATAGCTAATGGTTTTCATTCAGCCTTTATAGGAAGATATATTTTGTTTCTGAACATGATTTCTAATCAGAGTTCTGCTAATATTTGGACAAATGAGACTGTAGTACAGTTACCTTCATTTACAAATCAATAATAGTATGTCTACCATTTTCTTTCCAAAAGAAACATGCCCTAGCAAAATTAGGAGCTAGCTGGCTGTGTCCATGGTGCCTCCTGGCCTCCGTTGTTGGACTTCCCCTCCCCCCGGGACCTCCTGCCCCTCATTTAGCACTGAACGCCTTCTTGCTTCAAAGCCTCTGTCAGGACAGGAGCTTGCTCACTCTCTCTTTTCCTCTCTCTCATCTCTCCCTTTTCCTTCCTCTTTTTTTTTTTTTTTAACCCTAGTGTAGTATTCACCTTAATATAACCTAGAGTCCATTTCTTACTCCTTTTAAGGTTGTTTTCATTCTAGACCTTTATCAGAAATTGCAGAATGAAAGATTCTGTCCCCTTTTTAAATGGGAACTTCAAATGTCTGAAGGTCTGGTCAGGTTTGTACTGAAGGAGGGCAGAAGGCACTTCCTACAACTCCAGGAGCTATACAGTGTGGTGGCCATATGCCCAGCTTGTGGTTCTGACCTGTGGGCAATGTTCTGCCTGGTCACTTGTTTCTCTAGTGCTTAGTTTACACTCAGAAATGGCTACAACTGGCCTTCTCTAGTTACCAGAGTTCATCAGCACTATGCTGATAGGCATAAACTCACCTAATCACCTTAAAAGATCAGTCATTCCCAACAGTATGGCTCTTTATAGTTCTGACAATAGTAACAAAAGTTTTGCTTTATCATATTTTCTGTAATATATTTATCATGAACCCTGGATGGCAAAGAGATTAAATTAGGCAATGTTCATCTTATTTTTTTCTGGAAAGCTCCTCCATCCCCCTTTATGTTCTTTTACGATGAATGTTTCCTTTGCTCTCAGAGAGACACTGAAAAGGAAAGTTAGCGGGAGCAGTTGCACCAGCCCTGTTACCAGTCCAAGCTCAAAGAGAGATGCTCACTTCTGTGCGGTCTGCAGCGATTATGCTTCGGGATATCACTACGGAGTCTGGTCGTGTGAAGGATGTAAGGCCTTTTTTAAAAGAAGCATTCAAGGTACAAGAGTATCGTTAGCTGCTTCTTTAGTTTTCCTTTTTCCTTTCAGACAACTTTGCAGAGATCACCTGGCAGAAATTTCGCCATTGGTCTGTTTGGTATGCAGAGTGGTTGAGGGTGGGCTGAGTGATGGGGTGAATTGTTTCAGGGCGCTTCCCATCTTTAGTTGCAGATTTCTACCCAGAAACCCGGCTTGCATTGTTCTCACCCACCACTATTACCCACTAGGGTGTTGGGGGAGAAGACATAGTTAAAACCCTTGTGAAGATAGCGCTGGGAAATAAATGTGTGCTCATCAGGAGTAGCAAAGATTGTTTCTTCCTGTGACTTATGTTTAATACCTGGCCTGCTTAACAGTCATGATGCCATGCTGGCTCCTGAGGAAGAGAAAATAAATACGTTTTATGGAAATGGTCAGGAATCAGTAATTCAACTCCAGTGGACTTTGAGAATTGATCTAGAGGCATGACTTGCCTGGACTAGTAGAGCCTCTGATCACAACTCTGCTGTTTTCTTGCCCATTTTTAGACTACGTCACTACCCTTTTCTAAATTCCAGCTGGGCTGTTTCTTTTTTTTTTTTTTTAGATAATTTTTATTGTGCTTTAAGTGAAAGTTTACAAATCAAATCAGTCTTTCACAGATAAACTTATATACACCTTACTACATACTCCCATTTACTCTTCCCCTAATGAGTCAGCCCGCTCCCTCCTTCCAGTTCTTTTCCTTTTTTAAAACGCCTTTTTAATCACCTTCAAATTGTGCACGCCTGGTTTCAAGGACAGGCAGCCTGTCCCTATGCACAAGCCCTTGCCATGTTTACCCGCCTTGCCAGTTTCAATTTGCTCAAGTTACTTTTTTGCTCTCATCTGTCTCTGCCCCACAGCCCCTGCTCTCAGCAGCCCCTCTCCCAGACAGTGTTGTGTGTTTCCATCTTAGAGCTCCCTTCCCTTTTCTTCTTCAATGCCTTGTTCTTAACCAGTTAAGAAAAGCAATCTTAAACTAAGTCATAGTGTGCAAATAGCATTTTAAGTTTGCACACCCATTGATAACTCCAGATTAAGAGCATATTTTATCTCAAGCAGTAAAACAATGATGGAATCCAGAGGGTGGTGGAGATTAGAGTTGATAGATAATGAGTCATTTTCCTACACATCCCCTCAAATTCACCCTGTATAGATGACCACCTGTTTGTCCTGAATCCTCCACCTACTAGCTTATCTCCTGGCCTGTTTTCTCCTCTGTGAAATATAGGCATTTGCAAAGTTGTTCTAAAGGTGAATAGAGGTTGCTTACGTGAAAATGCTTACTCAACTATAATGTCATGCAAATTCAAAATATTCTCTTTTTTTTTTTCCCTAACTCTTCCTTGTTCAGATATCAACATCTTTTCTTTCTTCCTTGTATTTCTCTTCTGAATCTAATCTCATTTAAATCCACATTGTCCAAGAAGGTCTTTATAGTTAGGTGGGTAAGAGCCCTCTGCTCTTTCTGATCTTAATCTGTACCTTACTAAAAGGAACACAACACAGATAAACGAAGCATATATCATCAACCATGATCAAAAGATAAATCACATTGTTTGCTTATTTTTGCTTTTTCAAACAAAGTTTTTCATTCAACATTTGACATATTGAGTTCTTAAATATTTTTATTTGTAATTATTGTTGTAGATTAAAAAAAAAAAGGCAGTGTCCAATTCCCTGTTTTGTAAGATAAAAACAATTCAGGTTTTCTGGAATTCAGAAATATATTTCTTGATATCATAACAAGTCCATATCTTGCTGAGATTTCAGTGTTTTTGTTGTTATTAGTTGCCATCAAGTTGATTCTGACTCATGAGGAACCCATGTGTGCGGATTAGAATTGTTCCATAGGGTTTTCAAAGCTGTGATCTTTTGGAAGCACACCACCAGGCCTATCTCCTGAGGTGCCCCTGGGTGGGTTCCAACTGCCAACCTTTCAGCTAGTAGTTGAGCACTTAACCATCACGCCGCCCAGGGACTCCTTTTCAGCATTTTACTCCTTAGGAAATTTTGACCCAGTGAAACCAACTATGTCTTTAAAAAAGAGACGCTTCATGTTTTTTATTGGGGAAACATCTGTCTGCTGAGACTATAAATTGATAACAATTGAAAGTCTCTCTCTGGTTGCCTCTTACTCATTCCTTCCTGCTGCATCAGCCAGGGAACTAGTGGGAAAAGGGGGAGGGGATGCAGTGTTCTAAATCTGCAGAGGGGAAAGAGGTAATGCCCTTAAAATTGTTTAATCCTAAGTGATTCTTTGTACTCTTCAATTTTTTTGGCACCCTCTAGGCACAGTTTCCCTGAGTGTATTTTGCTTCAAACGAGAGCAAGAATCCACCTTAACTAGACTCCTGTTAATGTTTTTTCCTTAAAAACATACCTTTATATGTAACTTAAGATGCTGCATATTTAATTCTTTTTTTGCCTGAGCCATCGTAGTAACTCCAGACACATTCTCCTTGCTCCTTCTTAGCCCCATAGCCAAAGTGATGCTGCTAAACTGGAAGCCAGAAACTTCATCCTTTGCTTTCCAGTGCCCCCTGTCTCACTTGGGCCCAAAGTCAACGTGCTTACCATGGCCACAGGCCCTGATTCTCTGATATCCCTCTGACCTCCTTTCTTGCTACTCAGTCCCCACTCACTCTTCCCCAGCACACTCCTGTTTCAGGGCCTTTGCACTTCTGTTCTTTCTGCCTAGAACACTTTTCCTCCAGGTATCTGCATCACTAGCATCTCACCTGTAGGTCTCTGCTCAATGTCACTTTCTCATTGAGTCCTTCTCTGTCAGTCTGTTTAACTGCGGTTGTCATCCCCAGCCTCCACAGACATTTGCTGGTTTCCTTCCTCCATTCATTTCCATCCATAGCACTCATCACCTTCTAATGATTATAAAAGCTACTTACTTATTTTGCTTGTCTGGCTCACCACAATAGATTATAAGCTCCATTAGGGTAAGGATTTCATCTTTTTTGTTTATTACTGGCACTCAACGATTCTTTGAATGATAATTTTTTAAATTGGGCTCACACTTTACATAGAATTTTGTGTCCTTTTTCACTCAACATTGTTTGGTAAACATTTCCCCGTGTTTTAAATTTCTGGAAACATTTCTCACAACTGTATAATTATCCTATGATTGCACTTAATTTATTTAACTCTCTATTGTTGGACATTTACCTTATTGTCAGTTTTTTAAAATTGTTTTAAATAATACTGTGATTAATATGTTTGCCCATGACCCTTTTGAAAAAAATTCTAATAGTTTCTGTAGATATATTTTTAGAATAAACATATATGCCAAAGTGTACTAATGTTTAAAATTCTTAACAAGTATTTTCAGTTGTTTCTCAGAAAGATTGCACCAACTTATACTTCCACAAGCAGTGTATGAAAGTGTTGGTTTTACTGAATTTTTGGTAGCACTGAGAAGAAATCCTTCTAGATTGATAGGTGATATTTTTTTTATAAGGTATAATTTGTTTTATAGTTTGATTTTATTATGAGGTAAATTTTTTTTCCCCATAAATTTGTTCACCATTTGTGTTTCTTCTCTGTCTTCTTTTTTCAGAATATTTGCTCATTTTTTCTGTTGGGTTCTGGTATTTTCCTTATAAATTATTGTGTGCTATATTAACACCATTTCTTTTTATCAGATATGTTTCATATATTTTTCCAGTTGTCTCTAATTTTGATTTTAATGGGCAGAATATTTAATCTTTATGCAGTCAAATATAGCCAGTTTTGATAGTCTCACATGTAATTTTTAAACCTAAAAAGTCCTTTAATATCTAGATATAATATAAACATTTGCCTACATTTTGCTGTTTAATAATTTGTTTTTCTCTTTTATTACTTAATCCAAAAGGAATTTATTTTGGTGTGTTTAATGAAATAGGAATCGAATATATTTATCTCTAAATGGTCAATTTTCTTCACATCGTTTTATTAAATAAATACATCCATTTTTCACTATTTTTTTTTTTCATTGTGCATTAGGTGTTTTTAAAATGCTCGCAGTCTTGTTAGCACCACCATAATTAAAATATGGAACATTTCTCTCACTCAGAAAATTCCTTTGTGTTTCCTTCCAGCCAATTTACCCCCAGCCTCCCAGACCCTGGCAACCACTGATCTGTTTTCTGTCCTTAGAGTTTCTTTTTTTTCTTTTCCAGAATGTTATAATAAATGGAATTATAAAATATATAACCATTTGTGTATAGCTTCTTTCGCTGATCATGATGCTTTTGAGATTTACCTGTGTCATTGCCTGTATCGGTAGTTCATTCTTTATCGTTGCTGAGTAGTATTCCAGGGTATACATGTACCACAGTTGTACTGTTCATCTGGGTAGTTCCCAGTCTTGGGCTGTTTTAAATCAAACTGTTATGAGCATTCATGTATATGTCTCTGTGTAAACATATGTTTTGTTTCTCTTGGGTAACTACCTAGGAGTAAAATTGCTGGTTGTATGGTAAGTATAAATTTAGCTTTATTAGAAACTAACAAACTATTTTCAAAAGTAGTTGAACCACTTGGCATTCCCAAGAGCAATATATGAGAATTCTAGTTGTTCTAAATCCTTGTCAAAACTTGTTATTGTCAGTTTTTTTAATTGATTAAAAAGATTTTGATGGGTCTGTAGTGGTATCTCATTGTGGTTTTAATTTGCATTTCCTTCATTACTAATGAGTTTAAGCATCTTTTCATTTGCCCATTGATTTTTGTTCCATATGTATTATACATTAATTCTTATATATACTAGTGTTTATTTTGATTGTTCCACTGATCTATCACTTCATTCTTATATAAGTACCATGTTACTTTAGCTAATGTAGTTTTATAGTGCATTTTAATACCTGTCAGAACAACTACCTCCTATTAAAACTTTCTGGGTATTTTCTCTTGTGTGCTTGTCCACAGGAAATTGAAGATAATTTATTTAAATGGCCTCCCACCTCAAAGTTAAGAAAAGTGGAGATTTTGTTAAAGCTAAGAATTATTTTAGAAGGAATTGATATCTTTGTAATAGTTTTCACACCAAGAAACGTGTTGTCTCCCGTTTTTAAAATCTTTTAAATATCTTAGAAAGTCTTGTCAGTTTTTTTAAAAATATATAGGTATGGCACATTTCTCAATGCTATTTCCAGATCTTTTGTTCTTTTTAACCACCGTTGATTTTTGGCTATTTATCTGGTATCAGAAATAATAGTAATTATTACTGTTGTATTCTGCCATTCACTTTCATTGCTGTTGTTGTGTGCCATCCAGTTGATTCTGACTCATAGCGACTCTATAGGACAGAGTAGAACTACCCCATAGAATTTCCAAGAAGCCGCTGGTAGATTTGAACTGCTGACCTTTTGGTTAGCAGCAAAGCTCTTAACCGCTGCGCCACCAGGGCTCTTTCACTTTTGTAGTGGTATTCACAAGATGTTTCTATCACCAAGACCATATTTTCCAACTACCAATCCTTTTTCTTTGTCTCCAACTTTTACATTCCAATCACCAATAATTATCAATGCATCCTGATTGCATATTTGATCAATTTCAAATTGCAGAAGTTGATAAAAATCTTTGATTTCTTTCCCTTTGGTCTTAGTGATTGGTATATATATTTGAACAATATTCATATTAACTGGTCTTCTTTGTAGGCATATGGATATTATCCTATCACCAACAGGTTTGTTGCACTTCAGGATAGATCTTGAAATGTTCTTTTCGACGATGAATGCAACGCCATTCCTCTTCAAGTTGTCATTCCCAGCATAGTAGACCATATGATTGTCTGATTTAAAATGGCCAGTACTGGTACATTTCAGCTCATTAATGCCTAGGATAGCGATGTTTATGGGTTCCATTTCATTTTTGATGATTTCCAATTTTCCTGGATTCATACTTCATACGTTCTGTGTTCTGATTATTAATGGATGTTTACAGGTGTTTCTTCTTATTTTGAGTCATGCCACATTAGCAAATAAAGATCCTGAAAGCTTGACTCCATCCATGTCATTAAGGCCAACTCTACTTTGAGGAGGCAGCTCCTCCCCAGTAGTATTTTGAGTGCCTTCCTACCTGAGGGACTCATCTTCTGGTACTATATCAGATAGTGTTCTACTGCTATTCATAGGGTTTTCATTGGTTAATTCTTTTCAGAAGCAGACTGCCGGGTCCTTCTTCCTACTCTTAGTCTGGAAGCTCAGCTGAAACCTGCCTGCCATTTGAATACTGGTGGCATAGCTTCCAGCATCACAGCAACACGCAAGCCCCCATGGTACAACAAACTGACAGTCGTGTGGGGGGAAGCGCATATATATGTGTGTATATATATATATATATATATTTTATATATATATATAGAGAGAGAGAGATTTATCTCAAGAAAATGGCTCACATGGTTGTGGAGGCTGGCGAGTCCCAAAGTCCAGGCTTCTCCTGACTCATGTGGTTCCAGGGGCTGATGAACCTAGAGTCAGCAGGACAGACAGCAGGCTGCTGGCTCACAGGGCTGCGAAGCTGGTGAATCATGAGGTCGGCAGGTCAGATGTCAAGCTGCTGGCTCAAGTCCCAAGAACCAGAGGTCAGATGATGATGAGCGAGGAACAGGATCCAGAGCAAGCAAACGATCCTTGCCAGAGCATCCATATATATTGAGTGCAGGCCACACCTCTGGGGAAACTCCCCTAATAACTGATTGGCTGATGACATCAGATCACATCATGAAAATGATTACATTATATCACAAAATCAGGATAATTACATCATATCACAAAATGGAGGATAATTACATAATACTGAGAATCATGGCCTAGCCAAGTTGGCATATGATATTAACTATCATATATATATGTGATGGAATATATATATATGTGATGGAATATATATATATGTGATGGAATATATATATATATATATATATATATATATATATATATATATATATATGGAAACCCTGGTAGCATATTGGTTAGGAGCTACAGCTGCTAACCAAAAGGTCGGCAGTTCGAATCCACCAGGTACTCCTTGGAAACTCTATGAGGCACTTCTACTGTGTCCTATAGGGTTGCTATGAGTCAGAATCAACTTGATAGCAGCAGGTTTGCTTTTTCGGTTTTTAATATATGTATGTATATATGTTGTGTGTGCCATCAAGTCAATTCCAATCTGTAGTGACCCTGTATGACAAAGTAGAACTGCTCCATAGGCAGTCTTAGGCTGTAATTTTTACATATCTCCAGGTATTTTCTCACACAGAGCCACTGGTGGATTTGAACTACTGACCTTTTGGTTAGCAGTTGAGTGCTTAACAGTGTGCTGCCAGGGCTCCATATATATATTTTAAAACATTACTCTTATTTCCGTTAGTGTGGAGTAGTGTGCTTCTCAGACTGTTGCATGGAACCAGAAAACCATTTTAATACGTGAGATAGTTGGATTTTTTTGTTGTTGTTTTTGGCCAGAAGTAAATTACCTTGACCTTCTTGCATAAGGCATTTTTTAAGCAATTTTCATTTAGCATGCTCACATTATTGTATTCTCTGATCCTTTTTTGAAAGTAAAATTATCTTTTAAAATACACTTTGAAGAAAAATATAAAAGCGAACCTCTAGCTGTCCCTTAAATGCTTATCACTATAAGCCAGATACTCTTTATAAAGCCAGTAAAGATGGCATTATGTACGGTTTTTAGAAGGTACTTAAGGGATTGCCAGTGATGTGAAAATACTGTGGTTTTGCATTTATTTTCTAACTATAAAGCATTATCTTTTAAAGTACAATAGACATTTTCTTATTATAAATATATTTCAGTTTTTAGAAACTTAACTTGTTTTTTAGTATTATAGAGGAAGACAAAAGCAATAACAAGATCATTACCTGTTCTTTAAAAAAAATTAAAACATGCCTTATAGTAATCCCTACTTTGCTAGAGTGTGGGCAGAACCTGTGACTATGATGAGAGGGCTGCTGTCTTGATTAGGTTATGGTATATGGCAAATGGTGATAGGATTACGATACGATTTTATAAGGCTCCATTACAACAGACTGGAGAGAGAATGGAAGTCAGAGAGGTGTTCTTGCTGGTGTGGAAGAAAGCAAACATCCACACGTGAACCGCCTCCAGGGACCACATGGCAAAGAACTGCAGGTGCCTTCAGGAGCTAGAGCTGTGCCTGGCAGTCAGCTAGCAAGAAAACAGGCGCCCCAGTGCTACAATCACAAGGAACTGAATTCTGCCAACAACCTGAATGAATATGGAAGAAGACCTCGAGCTTCAGATGGGACCACAGCCTGGCTGACACCTTGATTGTGGCTTTGTGAGACCCTGAGCAGAAGTTCCAGCAAAACCTTGCCTGGATTCCTGACCCATGGAAACTATGAAATACTAATTTTTTTTTTTTAAGCTGCTAAATTTGTGGTAATTTGTTAGGCAGCATAGAAAACTAAAACATTAACCTTAAACAGATTATTGAACTGAGCTTAGGGTTTTCCATTTGTAAAATGGGGATCGTAGCTCTTTGTAGGGATGTTGTAGGATTAAAGGAAATGTTGATGGGAAATACCTGGAAATCAGTAGGTAGTCAGAAATGTTGGTGTGCCTCACCTGGTTGTTGTGATTTTCTTCTCTAACTTCTCCTTCTATATCCAGGCTGAGCCAGCATTGTCTTACTACACTGAGCATTAGTTTGCTTGCTTCTGGGTCTGTGAGTTGGTTAGGGTAGCTCTACTGCATAGAGCTTGGCTCTGGGCTTTGGGTTAAGTGCAGGTCTGCTCCACATGTATCCACATTCTTCTTGGACCAGTGGCTATCGGGAGTATCCTCCTAGGAGCTCAAGAGATGAAGCCAAACTGTTCAAGCATTACATCTGCTAACACTCTGTTGTCCAAAGCAAATCACATGGCTGAGCCCAGTATCAACTGGTGGGGAAATTTATTCTACGCACTCTAGTACATGTCAAGTTCACATGGCTAAGGGAGGAGGAAGGGATTATTGAGAACAATGATCTAATATACCTAAACAATTTTCAAGTAACAGCATTTTGGGTTCTTCCTGTTCTTATTCAGAGTGTTAGTTTATTTGTTCCTTCTGATTTAGTTCTTTTATGGATTCCTATAAAAATATCATATTAAAATCCCAAAGGCATTTGTAAAAGAATGTAAGTAGCAGAATTTGGAGACTTGATACACAAGCACAACTCTTGAATAGTTCTGTGATTTGGAGTAAACTAATTATATGTGACTTTCATTTTTCATGTCCCCAGAGGATCTTTCTAAAAGGGTCTCTTGAGAAATCTAAGAACATACAGAGAATAACCTATTGGTCCAAAAGTAGGTTACTAATATATTGCTAGGTCTACTTTACTCACTAAAAAGACAACAATGATGGATAACTTTGGCTTTTGTACCCATACTTGTCGTTAAGACATTCCCCATCTCTCAGCTAGGTAGCATTATCAGTGTTGTTTACTAGGAAAAAATTTAACCAAAATATTGTAAAAATAACCTTCCTTCTTTTGGTTCTGCTATAGGACATAATGATTATATTTGCCCAGCCACAAATCAGTGTACGATAGATAAGAACCGGCGCAAAAGCTGCCAGGCCTGCCGACTTCGGAAGTGCTATGAAGTTGGAATGGTGAAGTGTGGTGGGTATTCACTCTCCCTTTTACTGCATGTGGGTTGTGTCGAAAGCTCTGTCTTCTGAGGAATGGTTTGAATAACTGGAGACATATTCTGGAGGAGAGGAGATTTAGGACATGTTAATTGTCTTCAAGTATTTGTATGCTGTCACATTGGAGGAGGGATTGACTTAACCATAGAGGACAGAACTGAGAGGATTGGGCACATGTTACAGGGGGCAAATCTTGGCCCAATTAGGGAAGACTATTCCACAGTTCAAGTGGTGGGGCAGTGGAATAGGCTGCCACACAGGTTAGTGGACATCTCGCCACTGAAATGGCCAAGTAGGGTTAGAAGACCATTTGCCTGAGGCCCTGCAAAGTCCAGTTCTAAGGATGAAGGCTAGTAAATGTCCACAGTTAAAGCTCGTGACAAGAAAGACTATCTTGTGAGTTATTTGGGTAACTGTGGGGAAGAGCCATGCCCACTCCTCCACTAAGTTTCTTTCATTTTTTTTTAGTTGTGATAGAAGTGAAAGTTTACAGAACAAATTAGTTTCTCGCTCAAAAATTTATACACAAATTGTTTCGTGGCATTGGTTGCAGTCCTGCATTGTGTCAGCACTCTCCCCCTTTCCCTTTGTACCTGGGTTCCCCAGTTCCATTCATCCAGTTTTTCTGTCCCGTCTCTCCTTCTCATCTTTGTTTTTGGGCAAGGGTTGCCCATTTGATCTCATATGCTTGATTGGTGTAAGAAGCATGTTCCTCACATGTGTTATTGTTTGTTTTATAGGGCTGCCTAATCTTAGGCGGAAAGGTGAACTTTGGAAGTGGTTTTGATTCTGAGTTAGAAGGGTGTCCAGGGGCCATACTCTTGGGGGTTCCTCCATTCTTTGTCAGACCACTGAGTCTGGTCTTTTTTGTGAACTTGGTCATTTGTTCTGCATTTTTCTCCTGCTGTGTCCAGGACCCTCTATTATAATCTTAGTTAGAGGTTGGTAGAGGTAGCTGGGCAGTATCTAGTTCTTCTGGTCTCTGGTCCTTTAGGCTGTGGTTCATGTGGTCCATTAATCCTTTGGACTAATTGTTCCCTTGAGTCTTTAATTTTTTTTCCCTTTCTTTTGCTCTGGACTAGAAGAGACTGATAGTTGTATCTTAGATGGCTGCTTGCAAGCTTTTAAGACCGCAGACGCTATTCACCAAAGTAGGATGTAGAACGTTGTGTTTTAAGAGCCATGTTGTGCCAACTGATGTAGATATCCCCTGAGCCTATGATCCTTTACCTTTGTGGCTGGGAACTTCATCCGTGAGGTGTTATGTCTAAGAGGTTTCCTTGACTGTACCAGTTGTGTGCTCTATTGTCTATATTAATATGTAAGGATCACCTACAGTCATGTATTTAGAAATTTCTACCACCAAATCTATATCTGCTGGTGAGTGTGTTCCCTTACCCCCTCCCTCACCTCTTAGCATATCTATCCATCTATCTATCCATCTATCTATCCATTCATAGACTGTTTGTTGATTCTATTGTTGCAGGATTGTCTATGCTATAATACCATAGTTGTCCTCTGCTCCTGTGTTCCTCTCAGTGTCCTCTCTTGCCTTGGTCATGTTGTGCCTACTTCTCCCGTATTGTGTATTCCCTTTCCCTTTACAAATATTAACTCATGTCTACTATCTCTTTGGTAATTTTTCCTCCATCCCCCTCCCACCCTTGGTAACCATCAAAGAGTGTTGTTTTGTTTTGTCTTCTATGTGTAAATCTCTTGCTGTTACTTTATGAAAGTGGTCTTATACAACATTTGTAGCTTTATGATTGCCTTATTTCACTCAGCATAATGCCCTCCAGATCCATTCATATTGTGAAATGTTTCACAGATTCGTCATTATTCTTTACCATTGAGTAGTATTCTGTTATATGTATGTTCCACAGTTCGTTAATCCATTCATCTGTTGATGGGCACTTGGGTTGCTTCCACCTTTTTGCTATTGTGGATAATGCTGCAGTGAACATGGGTGTGCATATGTCTGTTTGTGCTATGGCTCTATTTCTTTAGGGTATATACCTAGGAGAAGGATTCCTGGATCATGTGGTATTTCTATTTCTAGCTTTTTGAGTAAGCACCATACCATTTTCCATAATGGTTGTACCATTTTACATTCCCACCAACAGTGTATAAGAGTGTCAGTCTCCCCACATCCTTGCCAACATTTGTTATTTTTTGTTTTTTGTTTTTTTTTTTTAAATAGGTCCCGGTAATATCAGGGCGAGATGGTATCTCGTTGTAGTTTTGATTTGCATCTCTCTAATTGCTAATGGGAGCCCCAGTGGTACAGTGGTGAAGAGCTGGGCTTCTCATCAAAAGGTTGGCAGTTCAAATCCACCCGTCACTCCTTGGAAGCCTATGGGGTAGTTCTACTCTGTCCTATAGGGTTGCTATGAATTGGAATCGACTTGATGGCAATGGGTTTGGGTTTTTCTGGTTCTGCTACTTTCTAGTTTTCCTACCTTGGACAAATTATTTGCAGTCTCTTTTGCCTGATTCCTCCTCAAAGCTGGAGATAGTAATAGCACCTGTCCTCTGGAGTGGTTGTCACGATGAGATAATCTCTGTGTAATACCCAATACCTGGCACATAGGAGCTTCCAGAAGATGTTAGCTAATATTATTATCATTTATCACAATTGTTACCATCATCATAATCTTTTGGCTGGGGCTATTTACCACTATCTAGTGTGGAACACCCTGATTTGGAAGAGTTTCTCATTAAGCTCACTCAGAGGCAGCTGTCCAGGCCTATCTGTCAAAGCCACAACACTTGAAATGTCCTTGGTAGAAAAATGTGAGTTCCTTGACAAGAACTTGATTTTATTTAACCTTTTGTGCCCCAGAACATGTAGTATGGGGCCTGGTAAATAATATTTGTTGGTTAAAGTTGGTCAAATAAATTTGAATGTATGGATTCAAAATTTTTCACTTTAGGTATATAAATCTGTTTTGTAAACTCCGTATCCTCATACACTACAAAAAAGGCATACATGATCAGAGAATTACTTTCTTAAAACATATTTTTTGTTCCATTTTACTCTGGGAGTATAATCCATAACCTCTTTAGCACTCTATCTGATCACTAATAAAATGAATTATGTTTTAGGCTTTTAATTCTTTCAGCAATAAATTTGATTCGAATGTTCCTGAATGGATGGAACTCTTCCTTCTCCTTGTGGTTAGTCAAGAGTAAGAGAAAATTGATAAATTTTCTTGGAAACCAATAATTTAAATTTACTGAGGTGTTCAAAGGGATATATATTTTAAATGTAGACAATTGAATTTAGTGAGCAAACATGTTGATAGAGGGATAGAAACTAAGTATTTTGCAGATTTTAACTTTTAGATTAGTTTTTAAGAGAAAATTTATATAATATAAAAGTTGTGCCTATGTTAATGACAACCCTGACTTACATGTTTTTCTTAATTTCCATTTTATGTTTTGGTCTTTACCCCATGAATATTTAGAAATATTTTGTACTCAAATGTATAGGGGTTTGAACATTATATTTTTTGTCATTGATTTCTGCTTTTATTATATTGAGGCCAGAGACTATGTTCTATATATCAATTTTAGTTAAGATTTTCTTCTTGACCTAGTATGTGATAATTCTTGCAAGTATTCCCTGAATTTTTGTAGATCAAACTTGTTAATTGTATAATTCCAATATTCTGAATTTTGACCTTTTTTTCCTGTTTGCTGAGTTGTTTAGAGAGCTATTAAAATATCTTATGAAAGCGATGCGTTTGTCAGCTTCTGTTTTTCTTTTGATCATTTGTGTGTGTGTGTATTTTATGTTTGGAGGCTATTGTTGTTGGCTTTTTTAATGCATATGAATTTAGAATTGTTTATCTTGGTGAATTGTTCATTTCCTGATTTGGTGGTGAGCCTCTTTATCTCTAAAGATGACTTTTTTGCCATAGAGTTCATATTGTCTGATATTGATGGACTGTTTACATTTATTGTGATCACTCATATTTGGGTTTCATTTCTATCATTTTATTTTTTGTTTTTAATATTTTATCATGTATTTCCTTCTTTTTTCCTCTTCAAAGTGGATCACGTTGTTTTCTTTTTTCTTCTACTAGCTATAATTCTGTTACAATTCTTTTAGTGATAACATTTCCATTTTTAACAAGAATTCTTGAGTAATTTGAGAATTTAAGTGAGTGTCTCTAATATCACTCTTCCCAAATTAGGAATCTTAGAAAGTTCTAACCAAAATCATCCCTCTCTCATCTTACGTATTATTGTCTAGAATTTGGTTTCACCTTGTTTCTGTACCTCTATAAATTAATCATTATTCCTTTATTTATGCAAAGCTTTTTTAGATGTAATCTTACATTTACCAATTTATTTTCTTAACATTGCTTCTTAAATCCCATTCCTTCCTTCTGGTTCATTTTTTCCCTTTGTCAAAGATCATAGCAAAGTAGTTGTTTCAAAGGGTCTGTGAATGATACACTTCCCAGTATTTAACTGAAAATGTCTTTGATTTATTCTCACTCTCGAGTGACAGTTTAGTTGGGGATATAATTCTAAATTGAGGATTCTGCCCTCTTCACCATCTAGACATTATGACATTGTGTTCCAGTTCATAAACCTATAGTAACTAAAATATTTGGTAAAGACACAGGAATAAAGTATCCAGAAAAAGACACATATCTACAATCATTTATTAAATGACAAGGCATTTTAAATCAATGGAAAATCTTACTCAATAAATGGAGTTAGGAAAATCGTATATCCATTTGGAAAAACAAAACATGAAAAACTGATATCATATGATGTAAAACATAAGATACTGATAATATTCACAAAAGCGCTTAAAGATGAAACAGGGTAATATTTGTATAATCTTGATGTGAAATAAAAAGACAAATTTGACTAAGTATTAAAACTTCTTATGGCAAAAGACATCATGAGCAGAGTTAAAAGATAAATAACAAACAGAATAAATATTGCTTATATCAGTATTTTATTGTATTTATTATTACTATAAAAGAGCCTTTATTAGTCATTAGAAAAAAAAGGACAAAATAAATATGCAATTCACAAGGGAAGAAATAGAAAGGGCAAACATATTACTCAACTATCTAGTAATTTAAAAAATGTAAAGCAAAATGAGATTATTTAGTCACTTGTAAGACTGGCAAATTAAAAATGATTTTTAATGCCCAATGATGTTATAAGGAAATAGGTAGTTCATCAAGTATTGTTTAGGTTATACATTTTTTAATATTTTGGAGGGTAATCTGTCAATATGTATCAAAGTTTTAAATGTGTCTGGATTCAGCAATTTGATTTCTTTGAGTTTATTGTAAGGAGGTACAAAGATGCATTTTCATTGTAATATTTACAACAACAAAGAAATTAGAATTAACACAGATGTCCATTAACAGGGGACTCTTTGAATAAATAGTATTATATTCGTAGTCAGGATGCTATATAGATTTTCAAATGGTTATAAAATGAGATATTTTTAATAATAAGGGAAAGTTTTAAGTTGTACATATATTATGATCCTAATTTTGCATATAAAATATGAAAAAGCAGAGAAAAATACTGTAAGATTTTATGCTTTTCTGTATTTTTTCAATTATATTACGTAAGTATGTGAAAAGATATATATACACACACATATATGTGCATGTACATATAAACATTTTAAGAATGTGTTATAAACATTATAATACATAAGAATGTATTATAAATTTATTATTTGGGAATATCAGTGTTGAATTCTTAACTTTCCCCCATTTTCTAGCTGAAGAAATTTCCTAATTTCGTGGTTTGAAAACTGAGGTATGCTGGCATTCTTTCAAAGAGAAATGGACTTAAGATCCACAGATGACCTTGAAGTGGAGACCTTGAGATCATTTGGGCTATTGTTCCTACAAAAGTCATGCTGTCCATTTTGCTAGTATAGTCACAGCTGTAATCATCTTTGGTACATGCACCACAGGTTGTAGAAAATAAAAGTAAAATTTCTGTTCTAAGACAGATTGTGAGAATACACTCAAGCCTTACAGTAATCATATTGCTTCATTTTTATCCTTGCAACTGGAGGAGCTTGAATGCTGGGCCAAGGAAGAGATGAAGAAAACACTCATTAACATCTGCTTTCCTCTTAGGCTCTCGGAGAGAAAAGTGTGGGTACCGTGTAGTCCGAAGGCAGAGAAACCCCAAAGAACAGCTGCATTGCCTGAGCAAAGCAAAGAAAAATGATGGAAATGCGACCCGAGGGAAAGAGCTACTGCTGAACGCCCTGAGCCCGGAGCAGCTGGTGCTCACGCTCATTGAGGCTGAGCCGCCCAATGTGCTCGTGAGCCGCCCCACCTCACCCTTCACCGAGGCCTCCATGATGATGTCCCTGACCAAGCTGGCCGACAAGGAATTGGTGCACATGATTGGCTGGGCCAAGAAAATTCCCGGTAGGGCTCCCTGGGTCTTAGCTTTCCATTTATTTGTAAAAAGGCGTGGCCTTAACATTTATAGAGCAAGAGTAAAAATGGAGGCCCACAAACTATGTCTAAATGTTAAACAGTTTGACAGCTTGATTTATAACTTTTAAATAAAATATTCTCTTTGCTCCTACTTTGACACATATACCTTCAACATGACCTGGAAGGCCAGGCTGAAATTTAGGTTTCTTGGACTGTATACTTGGATTAGATGCTACATTTTATTGCATAAGCATGTGAAGAGAAATAAAAAAACCAGATCTGTTGCAGTCAATTCCTAGTCACAGAGATATATATATGTGTGTATATGCATATACATGTAAACATTTTAACAATGTATTATAAAAAATATTATTTGATAACTGAAAATATGAATGTTGAATTCCAGGTATTGCAGGTACTAAATTGGTTAATATGCAAAAAAGCTCAGAATAAGGCTTGGCTCATAGTAAGTGCTGTATAAATGATAGCTGTTAGCTTTTTATTTATTTATTAAAACAATTTGTTTTATTTTATTGTCGTTGAGAATATAAACAGCAAAACCACACACCAATTCAAGTTTCTACACGCACATTTCAGTGACATTGATTGCATTCTTTGAGTTGTGCAGCCATTGTCACCTTCCTTTTCTAAGTTGTTCCTCCCTGCTGTTAGCTTTTTATGATTGTCATTTGGGCATTAGGAGAATAAAGTAGGCCCAATGTTAATGATGTTCCCTCGATTTTATTAAGTCTTTAGACATGTAATGGGATTTTTAAAAAATCAGCACAAAACATCTCTTCTGCAGGCAGGATTTTCAGGGTCAAATTTGATTTTGTTGGTGGAGGAATGAACCCTTCTTTAGTGTCTCTGCCTTCTGTCCCCATTTCCTTGTCCTTCAGCAATATCTGCAGCAACTCAGAAAGGTGTCAGTTCACTGATGTCTGATCAGACATTTTCTGCCATGTTTCTTATAATTTTAGTGTATAAGCTTATCTTTCCCCTGTCTGTCAGTTTGTCTTACTGTGGGGGCTTGTGTGTTGCTGTTATGCATACCCGTTCAATCTGTATGCTGAGCAAATGATCTGAGAAGCTGGACTATATGAAGAAGAACCAGGCATCGTGACTGGAGGAAGATTCGTCATTAACAACCTGTGTTATGCAGATGACACAACCTTGCTTGCTGAAAGTGAAGAGGACTTGAAGCACTTACTGATGAAGATCGAAGACCACAGCCTTCAGAATGGATTATACTTCAACATAAAAAAAACAAAAATCCTCACAACTGGACCAATAAGCAACCTCATGATAAATGAAGAAAAGATTGAAATTGTCAAGGATTTCATTTTACTTGGATCCACAATCAACACCCGTGGAAACAGCAGTCAAGAAATCAAAAGACCCATTGCATTGGGCAAATCCACTGCAAAAGACCTCTCTAAAGTGTTGAAAAGCAAAGATATAACCTTGAAGACTAAGGTGTACCTGACCCAATCGCCTCATATGCATGTGAAAGCTGGACAATGAATAAGGAAGACTGAAGAACTGACGCCTTTGAATTGTGGTGCTGGCGAGGAGTATTGAATATACCGTGGACTGCCAAAAGAATGAACAAATCTGGCGTGGAAGAAGTACAACCAGAATGCTTCTCAGAAGCAAAGATGGCAAGACTACATCTCACATACTTTGGACATGTTATCAGGAGGGGTCAGTCCCTGGAGAAGGACATCATGCTTGGTAGAGGATCAGTGAAGAAGAGGAAGACCTTCAGCATGATGGATTGACACCGTGGCCGCAACAATGGGCTCAAACATGTAACAATAATTGTGAGGATGGTGCAGGACTGGTAACTGTTTTGTTCTGTTGTACATATAGTCGCCATGAGTCAGAACTGACTGAATGGCACCTGAATCATAACAATAAACTTATTGTTGCACTCTTAAGTAAGAATTTTGAATCTTTTTCATCCTGGTAATTAAACCATATCATAAGGAGAAGATTCTCTCCCCTTCTCCTTTGTCTTTCCAGTTCTCTTTCTGCTCTCTACATTCCGTTTACAAACCCTTAATATCTTATGAAAGTATTTTAAGAGACATATGGTTGTGAAGGTAAATGTGAAACCACTGAGTATGGTTCTTTCAAGTCCAGTGCTTTGGTTTATGACCCAGAAGTTCAGGAAGTATTAGACATGGTGGCAGATCTCACCATCACTTAGCTTTGTCAAACAGTTTTGAATGCTCTGTCTCTTTTCTGTTTGGAGGTCAGGACCTTATCTCTTCCAGCATTTCATGTCCCTTTGTGGGGTCTTATGGAGACAAGCTCTGTCCTTTGTGTGGTAAAGTCTCAGGAACACCCAACGTGTTCCCTTTGATTGTTAGAAGTATCCCAGTTTAGATGATGAATGTTATAGTCTCTCTGCCTTAATCCTTTTAAGAACCTCCAGTCTTCCTTTTTTTGAACTTACTGTAAACAGTAATTCACACTTTTGTAAACAGGTAACCTCAACGCTGAGGGAGTACTTAAAATTTGGTAGACATTTTGCTATGTACTTTATGTATGTCACAGGTATGAACCACAGTTCATAAACTGAGGCTGTGACAATTACCATGTTTCTTTATATATTTCTTATATACATCAACTTAATCATCTTTCCAGACCCTATTCCCATGGATCATTCAGGGACTTAAGTTCAGTTTCCTAGGGGTTCCCACCTCTAGGGTGGGCTATAGTTCTAAGGCCTTGTGCAGTGTCACGGAATGGTGAGGAGGCAAGGGGATCCACTGTTATCAGTCGCCGTCTACACATCTGCCCACTGTCTGCATGGCCTCTTCAGTTCTGGCAGCTTTTTGTGGTTTCTGGGACTCACTTGGGAAGTGGATAGATGTGCCATGAAGACTTTCCTCTCTGGGATCTTCCATCCCCAGGGTGCTGCATGGAAATCAGGCCTGGGTCCTCACTACTCCAGGGCCCATGGACCTTTCCTTCTTCCAAACCAGGAACAGCTTTCCTCAGTGTAATGCTTTTTCAGGCTGGTCTCTTCTCTCAGCAGAAGACACCCTTCTAGCTATACCTCCTCTGTTACTTCTCCAAATTCTTCTCTGGGGTTACTAGAACCAGTTGTTGTTGAGTCGATTCTAACTCATGGCAACCTGATGAGTGTCAGAGTAGAACTGTGCTCTAGAGGGTTTTTAATGACTAATTTTCCTTCCAGAGCACCCCAGGGTGGACTCATACTTCCAACCTTTTGGTTAGCAGCTGAGTGCATTAACCATTTGTACCACCCAAGGACTCTTCTATGGGTTTAGAAGGTTGGAAACAAAAGCCAGAAAGTCTTGCAGACTGTGTCCGTTTTCCATTTGCCACTTACCCCGCCTGGGGCAAAAACATAGACAGCCAATCACCTCCTTGTGTAGAGACGGAAGGGCAAGGGAAAGTAAAATAAAATAACAAACCAAAGTAACTCAATATGTTACCTAGGTGCACACTCGGTGTTCCATTTAATCACTGCAGAAATTCTCAAATGTTGGTATTATTGCCCCATTTTTCTTACAAGAAAAACAAAGACTTAAAAGAAGATTAAGTAAGTAACTAGTGAGAAGCTAAGCAGGGATTCAAACCGGAGCGTGTCTCCCTCCAAGGCTGTGTGTTTATTATATTTATATCACACTGCCTCCTCTTATCATGGCCCCCATGGAGGAAGCTCCTCGATCTCTACTCTGGTTTTAAAGTTCTCACTTCCCTAGAGATTGTCTAGGTTTCTTTCCAGCTCTATGACGAACGCATGCTATTAGGCTTGCGTTCCTCACTTCAGTGTTTACAGTTACCGTTTAGGTTGGAATAGCCTAGAGACAGTGCTTCTACCCAGAAGAATGGTTCTAACACTGGATGGGAAATTTTAAACAACTGGAGGAATCCTTTGGGGCCTCGACTTTTCCACAGGCCTCGGCACTGCTCTCTGCCTGCCCCTCCCGCTTTCATCACCTACGCCTACCCTCAGTCATGGACTAGGTGAGACAGACAGCACCTCTGATGACAGACGAGCATTTTCTTTCTCAGCAGTGCAGAGAAAATATTAGGATACAGCTAACAAAGATCGGTTCTGACTTTTTGTTCTTCCCTAGCGTTTATCTGTCTGGCCGACCATATGAACCCCCTAACCGTTCTTTATAAATTGTCAGTGTGGTATATTTGTCTCTAGAAGGGGTCTAAGACTGGAAATGGTAAGCTGCACACTGTGTTAGTTTCTTAGGGCTACTGTAGCAAAGCACAGCAAAGTGGGTGGCTTTATCCATTGCCATAGAGTCAATTTCAACTATAGCCACCCTATAGTGCAGAATAGAACTGCTCCATAGGGGTTTCAAGGAGCAGCTGGTGGATTCAAACTGCCCACCTCTTACAGGTCTGAGGGCTAGAAATCCGAATTCAGGACAATGGCAGGTCCATGTTCTTTCCAGGGCTCTAGTGGAAGATCCTTCCTTGACTCTCTCAGCCTCTGGTAGCGCCAGGTGTTCCTTGACTTGCTCTGTCATCTCATGGCCATTTTCCTTCTGTCTGTTTTTGTGCCTCTTTTATAGGACACCTTTCAGATTGGATTAGCACCCTCTCTACTCTGGTTTGGCCTCATGTTAACTGGTGGTATTTTTGAAGACCCTAATTCCAAACAAGGTCACATTCACAGATACCAGGGGTTAGGACTTCAATATAAATTTTGGCGGGACAATTCAGTGCATAACCCAAACCCAAAACCAACTTGTTGCCATCAAGTCTATTCCAACTCTTAGCAATCCTATAGGACAGAGTGGAACTGCCCCCTAGGGTTTCCAAGGTGTAATCTTTGCCAAAGCAGACTGCCACATCTTTCTTCCATGGAGCAGCTGGTGGGTTTGAATTGCCAGCCTTTCGGTTAGCAGCCGAGTGCTTAACCACTGCATCATCAGGGCTCCTACAATGCATAACACACACCTTTAATTCAAAATTCTCTTTCCCTTAGCCAGCATTCAACCACATCTTAAAATATTGATTATTTCTCTGAATTGTTTGTGTTTTTCTTAGCTTTTTTAAAAAAACTTGCTGTTTCTGTTTTTATAAAAACAGGGTGCTGATGAGGAGGGTGGGTGTGTCTCACAGCCTCTTGCTTTCCCCAGGCTTTGTGGAGCTCAGCCTGTACGACCAAGTGAGGCTCTTGGAGAGCTGCTGGATGGAGGTGTTAATGGTGGGGCTGATGTGGCGCTCAATCGACCATCCTGGCAAGCTCATCTTTGCTCCAGACCTCATTCTGGACAGGTGAGAAAAAATACATTGTGCTTCTTTCTTCTCTGATATGTTTGATCAAGGTGCTTTGTGAGTGGGAACAGAGTCCTGGGTGCAGCAATTAAAATCTCACACCCGAAAGGGCAGTTAGAGGATGAGCATATCACTGGCCCTTCACTGGGTCAAGAACCCCAGGAGGAGAGAAGTTGGGTACAAGCCTTCAGCCCCGTGACTCACCTTTATCTGGTAGTGCTGCAGCATCCCTTGTTAGGGCCAGAACAGGCACCTGCAGCCTGAGGGCACGTGGCCACCAAGTGTGCGGGGCAACTTAGATTTCTCTACATCAAAAATTATATTTTCACATTATACTTTGAAGTTGTCCTGCTGTTCTTTCCACCTGCAGAGACCAATTACATCTCCAGCTATCCGGAGCTAGCTTATAAATCTGGCAAATTAATTTTAATGTGCTTTAACTTGCCCTAATAGAGCACACTAGTGGTTCAGTGGTAGGATTCTCACCTTCCATGTGGGAGACCCGAATTTGATTCCTGGCCAATGCCCCTCACGTGCAGCCACCACCCTTCTGTCAGTGGAGTCTTGCATGTTGCTATGATGCTGAACAGGCTTCAGAGAGCTTCCAGACTAAGACAGGCTAGGAAGAAAGGTCTGGTGATCTTCTGGAAAAAAATCAGCCAATGAAAACCCTATGGATCACAATGGTCTGATCCTATTGTGCGTGGGGTCACTGTGAGTCAATTTAACAACAGTGAACAACAACAAAAACTCAGCCTAATGCATGCGCTATGTAGTGTTTTTCCCAGTAGGAGTGAAAAGAGTGGTTATTAAAACCAGATGAAAGTTAACAGAAATTGGGGAATGATGGTGCTAATGCCATAACTTGCTTGCCTTTAGTTTTTTTTTTTTTAATTTTTATTGTGCTTAAGTGAAAGGTTACAAATCAAGTCAGTCTCTCACCCAAAAACCCACATACACCTTGCTACATACTCCCAGTTGCTCTCCCCCTAATGAGACACCCTGCTCTCTCCCTCCACTCTCTCTTTTTGTGTCCATTTCGCCAGCTTCTAACCCCCTCTACCCTCTCATCTCCCCTCCAGGCAGGAGATGCCAACGTAGTCTCAAGTGTCTACCTGATCCAAGAAGCTCACTCCTCACCAGCATCCCTCTCCAACCCATTGTCCAGCCCAATCCCTGTCCGAAGAGTTGGCTTTGGGAATGGTTCCTGTCCTGGGCTAACAGAAAGTCTGGGGGCCATGACCACCGGGGTCCTTCTAGTCTCAGTCAGACCATTAAATCTGGTCTTTTTACGAGAATTTTGCATGTGCATCCCACTGCTCTCCTGCTCCCTCAGGGATTCTCTGTTGTGTTCCCTGTCAGGGCAGTTACATTTAGTTTTCTTTTAAAGGGCACAGAAAAGGAACCAATTTTTAATTGACTTAAATGACTTATTAAGTGAACTGTTTTTGGAAGGAATACTGGAACATACTACAACACTCAGGCTTTTTAGAGGAAATGTAAAACACTTTTTTGGTGTAAATTTGAGCAGTTTGAAAGATCTCCATGGAAATAGATTTTCACACTTCTTATGTTAAAAAAAGTGCTGGTGTTGAATGTTCAGTCACATTAGGCTCTATGCATAGAGGAGGAGGATGTCCAGAACGGAACCTGGTCCCAACAGTTGGTATTACCTCGTTAGAGTATCAGAAGATTCCCATGCACATGCTACCCACATGAAAAGCAATACCCCAAGGCATTAGCACCCATTCTGCCTGTCGTCATGGATGACCAGATTGACAGAGTACCGTTTTGAGCATCAGCAGTATTTTGGTGGAACACAGAGCCTTTGGGAAGAGCTGGAGCACGGGATGTGGCTCAAGCAGGAACAAACCCAGATGGAAAACCACAGAGGAAGCTCGGGGCATCAGACTATTCAGTAACAATCAAAATAGCTAACTTATGGGCTTATTTGTGCCAGGCTCCATCTTAAGCACTTGACATGTGTTCATTCATTTAATCTTCTCAGTCTTCATTTAACCTTGGGAGTAAATATCATTATTATTCCTATCCTTCAGATATGAAATGGGAGGCTAAGTAACTTGCCCACAGTTACAGGGTGGTAAGTTGTTGAGATGGAGCTGGGGCTCTGGTTCTGTAGTCCACACTCCTATCTGCAGCAGTTTTTTGCTTCTCAGCAGGATAAAGAGCAAGAAGCAGAAAGAGGAGGAGGCTAAAGACTAACTTTCTACTTTGTTCTTTTGTCTTAGAACAGCCCTACTCTACCCTGCCTACTTCAGAAGGCCCCTCCTCCTGCTGTCACCTCAGGGTGTCATGTTGCAAGGCAAGGTGAAAAGCTAAGCACCGAGCCAAACTATTGCTCTCCTTAATTCATTCACTCATTCATTATGCTCTGCTTGGTGTTTTAAATAAAGCTGTACCCCGTCAGCCCCCACATGTACACGTACATAAATATGTACATATAATTTTCCTAGAAATTAAAAAAAAAATTAGTGCTAGAAAATTCCACCCTTTGATGAACCAGTACATTTGCTTTATCAGACATTGAGATTATATTATTTTATGTTTTGTCTTAATATCTAAATTGACTCCAAATTTAGTGTTTATTTTCAGTGATTGTTTCATTCCTGGTTTTTGGTTTAGTTACCTCTCTTCTTTCTCTCTGTGGGTTAACTCTGTGAATATGTGTATAAGTTATTTTAAGTCGATGTACATCCTACCTTTTAGCTATGTAATAGAAGAAAGAAACAACAACAACAACAACAAAAAACCATTTTTCTTACAAGTTACTTCTGATAGACTCACATTACTGCCTATAAATATTTGAAAGTCTTTATACAACATATAAATCTAATATATTAGCTTGCATATAAAAGAGGTGTTCTTGGGAATTTTAAACACATTCATATTGAGCAAGCATTTTTTGATATGCCTACTGGTGTTTATCTTTTGTTGCAATCTGTATTGTTTTTAACACATTAACTTTGTGAAGTCTAGGATTTCAAGTATAAGACAGTTTCTTAGTGCACTTTTAATGTAATAGGTAGTTACCTGAAGAAGTTGCTTATTCAAAATTTTTTTACAAATTCAGGAATCATGCCCCATAATGAAGCCAGTTATATTATGAATCTTTTTGCAAAGTGAGTAAATAACCATCATACTACTTGAAAATAACTGTCTTTTGCCGAATTGTCCTATCAGAGTTCCTTCAAGTGGTGGCATAAGCGTGTAAGCAGTGAATACAGCTAAATTAGCCCATTTGTGGATACTGAGACTATAATTTCTGTTTCCCTTTATTCTTGTTGAGGCTTCTGCAGAGAGAAAACTTGAATCTACTGAGGATGAGAGGAAAATCCGGTTATCTCAACCTATTTCTAACAAGGTAGTTCTTCTTTTAGTAACCCTTAGAATCATAAATTCATGTGAAGATCTACCACGGAATCTGAGCTTCTGTTCGCTCAAAAAAAATCATATATGCTAAGACATTTTTGTGTCTTTAGCATCAACAGGAACTTGTCTAATGTGAAATGTTATTAAAAAGTCAATAGAGATTTGGGCCTGGGCTTGGGCCCCATTGTGGGCAAGTGCAGAGCTCTGTGGAATCACGTAATTAATTGTGAATGTACTGAGTGTGCACTCACATTAGTTGTTTATATATACGGCTTTTCTTCATGATACCCACAGAACTTTCACTTGTCATTTTTACCCAGGTAATTTTCACTTCAGTTCAATACAGATTTATCGAGTCCTTTCTGTGTGGTAAGCCTTGAGTGTCCTGTCCCACTGCCACATACACAGAGGTAAACTGTGACCTGTAAGCACAGGTGTGCTGTCAGAAGATATATTTTGTAGGTACAAAATAGTGTCTCCCAAAGCAAAGCCAACTCATTCTTACAAAGAAGTGGATTTCTTTTATAAAGGAATGGTTATCAAACAATGATATGTTGCACATATAATTATACATTTATTTTTATTTAACACTAGTTTATGCACAAATGGTGTACAAAAGTAAATTTTCATGAGTAGGTTGGTTTGATTGGTATATTGTTTCAATATTTTAATATTCAAATTGTATGTACCTTATCTTTAATTCAGATCTTTTAGTCCTGTCCTAATTTCTTACTCATAATTCATTTTCAATCCATAGTTATAAAATAAGTGAAATAGATGTCATTAATTTGTTATTTTAAAGTCCTTCTCCACTCTCTTCTGTATAACGCATCTTAAATTAAAACTTTATTAGGGTGTCATTTTAGAGGTATTGTGCCTTATTCCCCCTATATTTCTCATGTAATTTTCTAGAAATGTATTTGATTCCTACAACCTGCAAAGTGCATAAAATATTCTAACCATGCCATACCTTGAAGGAGGCCATTGCCTGTCACACCTGCTAAAAAGAAAGCAATCAAATCTAGTTCTTTAGAACTGGTTTAGAATTTCGCCTTTTCCATGAGGTACAGATGTTCCAATTGGTGTTAGCTGCAGCATTTATCAGGGCTTAAGATCCCTTGGAATGTGAGCTTCACCACCTCCGTTTTTGAAATATTAATTTGCATTGAAAATGACATGTATTTTAAAGAGGAAAGGGTACTGATTTCAATACTTAAGAGACTGTTCTTAGTCAGAGCTTGCAACTCTGGAAAACAGGGTTGATTTCAGATGAATCCCCTTACCACACTACCTGCGGTGGGTGGGTGGGGAGGGGAGCAGGACGGACACAATCCCACCTCTGACTTTGTGTCTCACAGAAGAATAGCCAAACTGTTAAACCATCAATGCAGGACTTGATGGTGTTTTGTTTTTTTCCCCTCAGAGATGTTTTAAAAATAATCTCGGTATCAAATGTCCTCAAGTGCAGCAATTACAATTTCCGGTAATTATTGCCCCCAGGCAGAGTAACTTGACAATGTGACATGAGGGGTATTCAGCGAATAAGTATTTCTTGTGCATCTACTATGTGCAGGGTGTGCAGGCTGCCTGGAATGGCCCAGAGCAGGGAGGGGTTAGTGAGGTAGAGTGATGGGGCATGGGGAAGGTGGGCTGTGATTCTCGAAGGTGGCCTTTTCCTGCAAGTGACTTCTAGGGGGAGCTGGTGTTTTATCACTTAACCTGTGCATTTTTGGAAAGCCTCAATTGGCCAAAGCTTTTCTCTTTTTGTGTTGGTGAATTTTCTAGAGTGTGAATGTACCAGAAAGTGGGAACCTGTTGAGGGGCCTTGAATAGCACTGTACTTAAACGGAAAGCCTTCCCAAGATAGGAGGTACCCAGCAGTGTCAGTTTATCTGGATTTTTCCAAGGCCCCTTCCCCAATACTACAATCACTAGAAATGTCTTGGGTTGGGAGAAGGGGAAGAGGTTCTTTGCCAGTCCTCAAGCCCCCTTAAGGAACTGCTAAAAAAAAACCCTAAACCTGTTGCCATGGAGTTGATTCTGACTCATAGTGACCCTACAGGACAGAGTAGGACTGCCCCATAGGGTTTCCAAGGACCAGCTGGTGAATTTGAACTGCCAACCTTTTGGTTCGCAGCTTAACCTTAGCTGTGGCTGCCCATCACCGTGCATTGTAGGCTTTTAGGAGCGAGTGAAGGTTTTGTGGCAAAACCATCTAACTACTTGTTAAGGACTTCCAATAACTCTATAACTGGTGACAACAGAAGTTCTTTGAGAGTAGAGGGGTGGAATAATGTGTGTCTGGCTGGAGTGAATAGGAGTTGGTATCTTCTAGATAAAGTTCAAGTAATTTACTTCAAAATTATACTTCAAACAATTCATTTTTATAAAGAAGTGATCAAAAGAATTTTGATTATATGGTTCAGTCAAAGTTTGTCTGAAACTTTTGCTTAAAAATAATCGCCAGCAACTCAAAAATGTCTACATCTCCATTTCTACCTTTCTTTCCTGATTCTAATCTAATAATTCCTATTTGATCGTGATTTCTTTGTATGTCATATTAGGTTCTTTCCAATTGCACTTAAATTTCTCTTAGTTGTTCCACCAGTTTCTAAGTGACCAACAGGAAGTGAGAGTCAAGCTCTAGACATGAAGGATTATTTCTTCTTTAGATATTTGCTTCCGTAGTGTTGAGTCTTCCTCATTAACACTCCAGGTATTTTAATGAGAGAATGGGATGTCTGATTTTCATAATATGTGTCATATCTAGGGCTGGATGGCTGAAACAATTTAGATGGAAAAATAATCAACAGAAATGGTATTTAAGAAAACATTTGGTAAATAGGTAGAAGGAGAATGTAGTTCCACTTGCCTGAATAGTATTTATCCAAGTGTTTACTGTCTTCTTTCACTAGAATTAAAGATAATTCTAGTAATTTTACATCACTAGGTATGGTCTCATTAACATACATCTTGTGAGAGTTAAAGGAGGTACAAGATGAAATTTGAGACTAAAAAGATAATACTCCTTAATGCTTTTGATGATTGCCTGAAGTCGCACATTCCTTAAATTTCCAAATGATCTTTTGTAGGGATGAGGGGAAGTGTGTAGAAGGAATTTTGGAAATCTTTGACATGCTCCTGGCAACGACTTCAAGGTTTCGCGAGTTGAAACTCCAACACAAGGAGTATCTCTGTGTCAAGGCCATGATCCTCCTCAACTCCAGTGAGTAACCACACAGCTGGGTTGTGTTTTATGGGGGAGAGATGCTGTTTCTGGAATAGCATGGCGTTAAGAAGAGTATTGAACTTCTTATTCTATCTAAAAGGGGGAAATGGCAGTTTTTCCTGCCTTTTCTGTTTTATCTTACAGGGATTTCAACTGTAGTTAGCTTTGGAATGTAAATTATTCATTGGGTAAATTACTCGCAGTCAATTTAAAAAGTAGCTCTAGCCACTTGCTGGAAACTAACTTTAAAATGGTTACCTTCCGGCCTTTTTTCATGCTTTTACATGGTTGACAGGTATTTATATGCCCTGATTTGGGTTTTGCTTTTGAAGATATATTCATTCATTAACTCATTCAATAAAGAGACTTAAGATACAGTCCTGCCCTCAAATAACTCAAAGTATAAAAAAAAAAATATAGGGAGGAGAGAAAACAAATCAATAAATATAATGATCTCAGTGCTATACTAAAGTATATACAGAGTAAAAAAAATATACAGAGTACTATAGAAAAATAGGGAACCCTGGTGGTGCAGGAAACCCTGGTGGTGTCGTGGTTAAGTGCTACGGCTGCTAACCAAAGGGTCAGCAGCTCGAACCTGCTAGATGCTCCTTGGAAACTTTATGGGGCAGTTCTACTCTGTCCTATAGGGTTGCTGTGAGTTGGAATTGACTTGACGGCACCGGGTTTGTTTGTTTGTTTTTTTGTTTTTTGGTGGCGCAGTGGTTAAGAGCTTGACTGCTAACCAAAATGTCAGCAGTTCAAATCCACCAGCCGGTCCTTGTAAACCCTATGGGGCAGTTCTACTCTGTCCTGTGGGGTCGCTATGAGTTGGAATCCACTCAACAGCAGTGGGTTTTGGTTTTCATTTATAGGAAAATAGAAGGAGGAGAGATACTAGATGGTTGCAGAGGAGAGTGATGAAGGATGAGCAGATGTTAGCTGGGCAGGCATAAGAAGTAGGTGTGGAGGAATGAAAGAACCTGGATGAGCCTGGAGCTGCAAGTCATCCAGTGGACAGCCAGAGGGGAGGTGGAAAAGGCAGTGCTGAGATTATGCTGCACACCCTAAGCTGAAAACTGCTGCTTTGGGCATTCAACAGCCATGGAAGAGGTTTGGGCAGGGGAGTATCTTAGAGCTTAATATTTGAAACAACAGTTATCTCTGATATCATATTATACTAGTTGCTGTTAGGTGCTGTCGGGTTGGCTCCGACTCGTAGTGACCCTATGTACAACAGAACGAAACACTGCCGAGTCCTGCACCATCCTCACAATCATTGTTATATGCTTGAGCCCTTTGTTGTAGCCAGTGTGTCAATCCATCTTATTGAGGGTCTTCTTCTTCTTCGATGACCCTCTACTTGATGTTCTTCTCCAGGTACTGGTCCCTCCTGACAACATGTGCAAAATATTTGAGACATAGTCTTGCCATCCTTGTTTCTAAGGAGCATTCTGGTTGTACTTCTTCCAAGACAGATTTGTTTGTTCTTTTGGCAGTCCATGGTATATTCAATACTCTTTTCCAACACCACAATTCAAAGGCATCAATTCTTCTTCGGTCTTCTTTATTCATTGTCCAGCTTTCATACGCACAGGAGGTGACTGAAAACACCATAGCTGGGGTCAGGCGCACCTTAATCTTCAAAGTGACATCTTTGCTTTTCAACACTTCAAAGAGGTGTTTTGCAGCAGATTTACCCAACGCAATGCATCTTTTGATTCCTTGACTGCTGCTTTGATGGGTGTTGATTGTGGGTCCAAGTAAAATGAAATCCTTGACAACTTCAACCTTTTCCCTGTTTCTCATGATGTTGCCTATTGGTCCAGTTGTGAGGATTTTTGTTTTCTTTATGTTGAGGTGTAATTCATACTGAAAGCTGAGGTCTTTGATCTTCATCAGTAAGTGCTTCAAGTCCTCTTCATTTTCAGTAAGCCAAGGTTGCGTCATCTGCATAACGCAGGTTGTTAACGAGTCTTCCTCCAATCCTGAGACCCCATTCTTCTTCATATAGTCCGGCTTCTCATATTATTTGCTCAGCATACAGATTGAATAGGTATGGTGAAAGGCTACAACCTTGATGCACCTTTCCTGACTGTAAACCACGTAGTATCCCCTTGTTCTGTTTGAATGACTGCCTCTTGATCTATGTACAGGTTCCTCATGAGCACAATTAAGTGTTCTAGAATTCCCATTCTTTGCAGTGTTATCCATAATTTGCTGTGATCCACACAGTTGCATGCCTTTGCATAGTCAATAAAACGCAGGTAAACATCTTTCTGGCATTCTCTGCTTTCAGCCAGGATCCATCTAATATCAGCAATGATATCCCAGGTTCTGCGTCCTCTTCTGAATCCAGCTGGAATTTCTGGCAGTTTCCTGTTGATACACTGCTGTAGCCACTTTTGAATGATCTTCAGCAAAATTTTACTTGTGTGTGATATTAATGATATTGTTCAATAATTTCCTCATTCGGTGGGATCACTTTTCTTGGGAATAGGCATAAACATAGATCTCTTCCAGTCAGTTGGCCAGGTAGCTGTCTTCCAAATTTCTTGGCATAGACAAGTGAATACTTGTTTGTTGAAGCATCTCAATTGGTACTGCATCAATTCCTGGAGCCTTGTTTTTCGCCAGTGCCTTCAGTGCAACTTGGACTTCTTCCTTGAGTACCATTGGTTCCTGCTAATATGGTACTTCCAGAAGTGGTTGAACGTTGACCAATTCTTTTTGGTATAGTGACTCTGTGTATTCCTTCCATCTTCATTAGATGCTTCCTGAGTTGTTTAATATTTTCCCCATAGAATCCTTCAGTATTGCCACTTTAATTTTTTCTTCCATTCTTTCAGCTTGAGAAATGCAGAGCTTTTTTTGGTTTTCCATCTCTAGGTCTTTGCACATGTCATTATAATACTTCACTTTGTCTTCTTGAGCCGCCCTTTGAAATCTTCTGTTCAGCTCTTTTACTTCATCATTTCTTCCTTTCACTTTAGCTACTCAGTGTTCTAGAGCAACTTTCATAGTCTCTTCTGGTGTCCATTTTGGTCTTTTTTTTTTCTCCCTGTCTTTTTAATAACCTCTTGCTTTCTTCGTGTATGATGTCCTTGATGTCATTCCACGATTAGTCTGGTCTTTGGTCATTAGTGTTCAACGTGTCAAATCTATTCTTGAGATGGTTTCTAAATTCAGGTCGGATATACTCAAGGTCCTACTTTGGCTCTCGTGGACTTGTTCTCATTTTCAACTTGATCTTGCATATGAGTAATTGATGGTTTGTTCCACAGTCAGCCCCTGGCCTTGTTCTGACTGATGATATTGAACTTTTCCATCGTTTCTTCCCACAGGTGTAGTCAGTTTGATTCCTGTGTGTTCCATCTGGTGAGGTTGACATGTATAGTTGCCGTTTATGTTGCTGAAAAAAGATATTTGCAGTGAAGAAGTTGTTGGTCTTGCAAAATTCTATCATTCAATCTCTGGCATCATTTCTATCACCAAGGGCATATTTTCCACTACCGATCCTTCTTCTTTGTTTCCAACTTTTGCGTCCCAATCTCCAGTAATTATCAATGCACCCTGATAGCATGTTCGAATTTCAGACTGCAGAAGTTGGTAAAAATCTTCAATTTCTTCATCTTTGGCCTCAGTGGTTGGTGCATAAATTGGAACTGGTCTTCTTTGTATGCGTATGGATATTATCCTATCACTGAAGCATTGTACTTCAGGATAGATAGTGAAATGTTAGATAGATATTCAAAACGATAGATCTTGAAATGAAATATTATACTACTTTCTTTTAAGTCAGCCAGAGCAGCAGTCCCAGAAGCCAAGTCTTAATGCAGAATCTGTGGCTGCATGGGCCTGGAATGCCTCCTCGTCTGGGGCCAACTGACCTTTCCCTCTCCAGCCTATACTCATTTCTTGTCTAACACCCCCACGCCCTCCACTTTAGACATTGTTTTCATAAAGAGGGAAGGGAAACAGAGCAGTGCTTCTCAAACTATCAGACTATTTGTGGTGAAGGACCTTTTTTTTTTCTTTCTAAGTTTTTAATTCTCTGTAGACAGTTAAACTCAAACCCATTGCTGTCGAGTCAGTTCCTACTCATAGTGACTCTATACTATAGTTACTTTATAAAATACAGTAAGAATGAATTACTAGAAAAATGAAATAAAAATGCGAAGTACACACCTTAGTTTCTCATTATTACATTCAACTGATTTAAAATTTCTCTTGTCAATTGCTATAAAAGTTTCTAACTGCTTACACTCAATTTCTACCCATCTCTTTGTGGATCAGTAACAGACCATGTTTTGAGTAGCTCTCCTACAGAGCATGGGGTGCTTTCCAGGAGCTGGTTGGGTCTGGGTGGGGGATGGTTAAAGCCCTGGAGGATAAAGAAGGTGACATGGAGAAGGAATCTGAAGGTACGGAGACCCAAAGACAACTTTTGTGTGCTTCCTAGCTGGGTCTCACTCTGGCCCTACCTGCCTAGCAGGACATCCCCCTGCACCCAATATAGCCCCCACCCCAGTACTGGAAAGCAAACAATTTGTGAGTAGAAATGGTAAATTATCAGACAAATGAAAATATGAGGGAAAGCCAAGAAGACTCTTAAGTGCTTCAGAGCTTTTGGCACTTTCTTGGCACTTATTGTTACCATTTACCTTTTACTTAATAATATGAGGGTCCAGCTTACATTGGCTGTTAAGTTGATGTGCACATAGCAAATGTCCCCCCAGAACATTTGAAATTGACTGAAGAAAATCACCTTTTTCTGACCTTCTCTTTCAACCTGCCTACAAATGTTACCTTAAGTGTGTTGCCATTTCTGTCTGTTAAAAGGAAGGTTTGCTTCAAAAGTACATTCCTATGGTAACCAATGTCACAAAACAATATGTGTACTAATTGTTTAATGAGATGCTAGTTTGTTTCATTTAAAGTACAATTAAAAAAAAAAGTACATTCCCATCCTGGCACAAAAGGATCATCAAATGCCAGATTATGGGGCTTCTCTCACTTTCAGAAATAACTTAAAACTGTGTGTCAAAGTACTCCTTGGAAAGCAGTTTGCTTGTTGTTACAACACTTTACAGTATAAAGCCTTCTGTTTGGCAAGGCTCTTTACAGTCATTTTAGCCTCTGAGACATCATATTGTGTTGTTGTCAAAAGCTAGAAACAGCATCTGTGCAAACGGAAAAGACTGAGGCTATGGCTTTCCTCCTCCTATCTGACAGAACCACCATATTAAGAGAATTACAGAGAACAAGGGAGCATGTAATGTAATTACCACTTGTGGTAGTAAATGAAAGAATTTGGTTGTGGTAGATCCCAATTTAAGAGATTTTCTTTTAAGGAAGTTCCTTCTCTGCCTGGTAGTCACAATGCTTGTCAAGATAACTTTATTCTGTTCTGCATTGTTGTTGGGAAAAAGGGATTCTGTTGCTATTGGAAAATTTCCACTGTAAGGAGAAGTGGATCTTTCCTATGCTAAATTTTAAGGATTCAGAGGCATAGGCTCTTTCTTTTAGATGATTTGTAGCATTAAATTAAAAACAAACAAACAAATAAGGATGGAATTTACCTTCCCACATTAACAAATAGATAACCTGACAGAATATATAAAATAGACATTGGAAAACAGGCCACAGGACAGTGATACCCAAGAGAAGGGACACAAACCTGGTAAACCGTTCAATTGGCCAGCTTATGCCTAAAGTCAGTTTCAAGGCTGAAAAGCAGAAAGGGAGAACCCAGGTAAAGAACAGTGGTCTTCCTAAAGTGAGAAGGCCAAAAACCAAAACCCAACGCCGTCGAGTCGCTTCTGACTCATAGCAACCCTATAGGATAGAGTAGAACTGCCCCGTAGAGTTTCCAAGGAGTGCCTAGCGTATTTGAACTGCTGTTAGCAGCCGTTGCACTTAACCACTACGCTACCAGGGTTTCCCAAGTGAGAAGGCAGAGTTGTGAATTTGGGAAGGCCAAGGCTGCTAGCCTTTGCAGGGGAGAGTCTTGAAGAGCAAAGAGGTGTATATGGAGAGAGCTCTGGAGATCTGCAGAGGGTCATCAAGTCTTCAGCTGGATACTAATTAGTGCATACTTGTAGAGATACTAATCAAGGGCAGTGAAAAAACCACCAGAAAAAAAGTCAAATAATCCCTAGAGTTCACACGGGGCCAGGAGTATTTCATGTTCTCATGAGCTAGAGGGGAAAACCTTATAATACACTGGACATTGGGTAGAACACTCAGAGGGTATTGCCTGAGTGAGTAAATAAACCCATTGCCATCGAATCAATTCCAATTCATGGTGACCTCATGCTTTACAGAGTAGAACTGTTCTATAGGGTTTTCTTGACTATAATCTTTACAGAAGCAGTCCAACAGGACTTTCTTCCGTGGAGTTGTTGGGTGGGTTTGAACTGTCAACCTTTCGGTTAGCAGCCGATTGCAAATCACTTGTGCTACACAGACTCCTTCTATTGCCTGAGTAATGGGGCAAAATTAACCCTACACTAAATCTTGCCGAACAAAGCTTAAAAGCAAGCCTTGAAAAGATCAAACTATTGCCAGGTAATTTAACTATGCCATAGAATAAAGTTGAAATATATTTGAAAGAATTCAAGAATATCCAGCACCCAGCAAGGTAAAATTCACAATGTCTGGTAACCAATCAAAAATTACCTACCACACAAAGAAGCAGGAAAATATGACCTATCATCAGGAGAAAAATCAATCAATTGAAAAATACCTGAGTGATATAGATGACAGAATTAATAGACAAGGACATTAAAACAGTTACTATAGCTATATTCTCTATGTTCAAGAGGTGGAGGAAAGCATAAGCATGTTAAAGAGAGACATGGGAAATATGAAACACTCAAATTGAATTTCTAGATGTTAAAACTATGCCTGGATAAGGTTAACAGCAGATTGGGCATAGCAGAAAAAAAATATTAGTCAATGTGAAGACATAGCAATAGAAACTATCAAAAAATAAATGGAAAGAGAAAAGAATTTAAAAAAATGTGCAGAGCATTAGTGAGCTATGGGACCACTACAGTTGTTTAATTTACATGTAATTGGATTCCCTGAAGAAGGAGGGTGTAGAAAAATATTTGAAGAAACAGTGGTTGAAAAATTTCCAAATTTAATGAAAACATAAACAGATCCAAGAAGCACAGTCAATCCCAAGTGTAAGAAAACCACACTAAGTCACATCATAATCAAATTGCTTGAAACCAGTGATAAAGAGAAAATCTTTTTAAAAAGCAGCCAAAGAAGAAAGACGTATTACGGAAGAACAAAGACATGGATGACAGCAAAATTTTCTTCTGAACTGCAAGTCAAGAAGACAGGGGAATAATGTCTTTAAAGTACTTAAAGAAAAAACATCAATATAGAATACTTTGCACAATGAAAAAGTCTTTAAAAAATAAAGGCAAAATAAAAACATTTTCAGACATATAAAGAACTCTTACAACTCAATAAGAAAAACAACGCAATTTAAAATGAACAAATAATTGAACAGATATTTCATCAAAGAAGATATATTGATACAAATAATTACATGAAATGATGTGCAAAATCGTTATTCATTAGGGAATGCAGATTAAAACTCAAACGAGAAACCACTATACACCCAATAGAAAGGCTAAAGTTAAAAAAAGACTGACTATATCAAGTGTTTGTGAGAATGTGGAGCCACTGGAACTCTCATACACTGTTGGTGGGAATGTAAAGTATAACTACTTTGAAAACCTGTTTGGCATTTTCTTACAAAGCTAAGCATACAACTACCAGAAGACCCAGTCTTTCAGCTCCTTGGTAATTACCAAAGAGAGACAAAAGCATATATTCATACAAAAACTTGTACACAAATGTTCATAGCAGCTTTATTTGTAACAGCCACAAATTGGTAACAACCCAAATGTGTATCAATAGGCGAATGAATAAACGAACTGTGGAGTGTCCATACAATGGTATGCTACTCATCAGTAAAAAGGGTTGAGCTACTGATACATGCAACCGCATAGATAAATCTCAAAATAATTACGTTGAATTACAGAAACCAGATATGAAAGAGTACATAAGGTGTGACCCCATTTATATAAAATTTTAGAAAAAGCAAATGAATCTATAGTGACAGAAAGCAGATGAGTGGTTACCTGGGGTTTGGGTGAGGGGTGGGAGGAAGGAATATATTCCAAGAGACACAAAAAAGCTTTTAGGTGTGACAGATGTGTTCATTTTTTTATTGTAATGCTGGTTTCAGCAGCGTGTGTGTGTGTGTATATATATATATATATACACACACACACTCACCAAAGCATACACATTAAATATGTCTAGGTTATTTTATGTCAATTATATCTCAATGAACCTTTAAAGAATATAATAAAAGCAAAATAGAAAAAAAGACTAAGAGACCAAATCTTGAGGACTTAGTGGAAGAGGTTTACTGCCAGGGAGGAAACCAAATGTAGCATGTGGTAGAGACTTGGGGTGATGAGGGTAAGGAGAGGAGAAGTGGGTTAAGTCTTTTAAAGTCATAAGACTGTGAACATTCTATGTCCCATCTTAGGACAGCAAAATCTCTGATGGCTGCTGTTTGGCTGCTTCTATCTGGCCTTGTTGGGTTAAGTAAGCATTGGGCTGCCTGGAGGTGGTTGGTTTCCTGGATAGGTTTGGCTCCTGTTTTCCTTTGTATGTGACATGCTCAAGGTGGGATTATGCCAGTCAGGTCTCCGCTGCCATCAGCACGCTGGGTGCCCAGGCCAGGGTTTGTCAGTAGTTGTGCTTTAAATAGTTGCATACTTCTGGGTTATGTGCCCCTACTACTAGTGGGTATGATATGGAATGAAAATTAACTTGATTATCCAACTAAATTTCCGTTCAGCAAAATATTTATCAAGTTCCTGGCGTGTGTAAATAACTTGCAAATACAAAGGATGTCAAAAAGAGCTAGAGAGAGTGCTTTTGCCCTAGAACAAGGGATATACACTCATACAATTAATCAGAGGTCTGATCCTTGCTAAGTTTAAGAAGAGGCACACCTCCCTCTCTATAGGGAGGCCAGGGAAAGGGTGGTGCCATTCTAGCGCCTTCTCTCTCAGCAATCCTCTTCCACCTCCCTTCTGTTTGTCTTAGTCTCCTAGGGCTGCCATAACAAAATACCACTAAGTAGTATTTTTAAGGAAACCCTGGTGGTGTAGTGGTTAAGTGCTACAGGTGCTAACCAAAGGGTCGGCAGTTCGAATCCTCCAGGCGCTCCTTGGAAACTCTATGGGGCAGTTCTACCCTGTCTTATAGGGTCGCTATGAGTCGGAAATGACTCGACCGCACTGGGTTTGGTTTAGTATTTTGAAATTTATTGTCGAACAGTTTTGGAGGCTAGAAGTCCAAATCCAGGTATTGGCCTTGTTGATTCCTCTTGGGAACTCTGAAAGAGAAACTGTTCCATGCCTCTCCCCTAGCTTCTGGTGGTTCCTGGAAATCCTTGGTATTCCTTGGTATGCATCTGCCTCTGTAGTCACATGGCCATCCTTCTTCCACCTAACTCTCTGTGTCTGTTCTTCTCTTTTGTGAGAAACAACTTGGATGGGATTAAGACCCACCCTCCTCCAGTATGACCTTATATTAACTGATAATATCTTTAAAGACTTTTTCCAAAGAAGGTCACATTCACAGAGACCAGGGGTTAGGACTTCAACATTTTTTGTGGGGGACACAATCCAACCCATAACACCTTTGAATTATTCACCATACGTGTGTGTGTATATATGTATATCCTTATATATTCTATACCTATATCCCAGGTTACCTGGAAGCTACTGTATTATATTCAGCCTTTGGATTCTTCTCCTGAAACTCAGAGGCAACTTCCAATATTTGAAGTGTTTTATAAACTCAAAGGTGTTTTACAAGTGCTGTAATTAATGTAACAACATACTCATGTCATCTTGTCATCCAGGAACTTGACTAAATAAATCCTACCCTGGATTAAAAAAAAAAAAAAAAACCCAAACCCGTTGCCATTGAGTCGATTCCGACTCATAGCAACCCTATAGGACAGAGTAGGACTGCCCCATACGGTTTCCAATGACTGGCTGGTGGATTCGAACTGCTGACCTTTGTGGTTAGCAGCATAGCTCTTAGCCACTACACCACCGGGGTTTCCCTACCTTGGATAGAAGTACTCATATAGGGTCGCTATGAGTTGGAATCGACTCGACGGCAATGGGTTTGGTTTGTTTTTGGTTTTGGAGAGAAGTAGAAAGGGTGCTAAATTTAGGAAATAGAGTAGAACCAATCAGTAAATAATAACATTTAGTCTTTAAAAATATTTTAAATTAGGAATATATAAGGAACTTTAAGACTTGAAAAGGGTGAAATTTTTCATTAAACGAAAGGAATTGTTGTTGTTAGGTGCTGTCGAGTTGGCTCTGACTCATAGCAACCTTATGTATAACAGAAGGAAATGGTGGCCAGTCCTGGCCATCCTCACAATTGTTATGTTTGAGCCCATTGTTGCAGCCACTGTGTCATCCATCTCATTGAGTGAGGGGCTCCCTGTTTTGTGCTGACCCTTTACCAAGAATGATGTCTTTCTCCGGTGATTGGTCTCTCCTGATGACATGCCCAAAGTACGTTAGATGAAGTCTCACACCCTTGCTTCTAAGGAGCATTCTGGCTATACTTCCTCCAGGACAAATTTGTTCGTTCTTTTGGGAGTCCATGGTATAGTCAAAATTCTTTGCCAAGAAATGAAAGAAATAGAGGGTTGAAACCAGGCAATCCTACTTTGCATTAAGAAAGTTATTAAGAGGCATTAACTCAAGCTGGGTTTATGAGGCGAGTTCTAATGAAATGTGTGGGTGGCGAAGGCAAAGGCACAAAAGGACACACAGGAGGATGCTTAAAAGGAAAGAGGGGCTCTCTCCTATTGATCAAGAACGCAGAGGCAAAGCACTGTTGAATACTGGCCTGCTTGTTTCAGAATGCCAGTCTGTTCTTATAGTGCTGAGGCTAGGTGTTAAGAAGATGAGTTATGGCTAGAGGTTCCTTTCTTCAAAACACACACACATATACACACACCATTATGCCTTTCAAAAGCCAGAAGTTTTTTCCTTTGGTTGGTATTCTGGGATTTTTATTAAACACTTTAGATTTTCTGAGTTAGTGGCCTTCAGTCAGAAAAAACTTATTTCTTCATCCTTTGAACACCGAGGGCATGGCAAATCTTGGAGGCTTGCCTGTCTCCCCCCATGCGCTGCTCAGAGTGTCACCAGGTGGGCCCGTGAGAGGAACACACAGCTGTTCCCAGGAGATAAAGGGAGAGTTGTGTCCTTGATTTTATTTTACTTTCTCTGGTATGTGTGGGGCATTGTGCCAAGATCTTGCCTTTTTTTTTTTTTTTTGCTATATTTCTTCAGTTTCATGAAAAGTAATTTAATTTTGTTCCAAAATGAATCCTAACTGATGTTTTTACTTTTTTGATGTGGGAGGGAGGTTACTTTTTGTTGTTTCCTGTGTCTGATTGGGCAGCGAGCATCCCGAGGGCAGGGACTTTGTGTCTCATCCTTGCCCCTGCCCAGAGTCTGCCACTTAGCAGTCACTCTGTGCACATGAGTTGGATGAGTGAGAGAGTTCGCAAATAATACCCAAAGCGCAGGCCCTGTACTGATGGCCAAAGGGAAAGTCAGGAGCAGAATGGGTGTTCTTCAGTCTGATTCCTTCCCGGGATGATTTTGTGTAAGTTAAATTTTCCCCATGTAATAAACTGATACAGCATATACATTTTCAACATTGGATCCCCTCTTCTCTCGTCCCTAAACCCTTGATGGATCCCAGGACCTGAAGGCTCTTTGTGTGGGGTGGTGCTGCCCCCATAACCTGCAGAAGGCCCAGGGCCTGCCCTGAGCAATGACCGTTGCTTTAGGAAGGAGTCAACCCTATAACCAACATACCTCCTCCCAAGGGAGCCTTGGACAGACTCAAGGAAGCACCAAGGGGCTTTTATGTTACTGTCATTTTTGTTCCATGGATTTATTTTATTACCCTTTTTAACAACAGCTTTATTGAGATATAATTCACATATCATACAATTCACCTATTTAAGGTATGCAGTTCAATCGTTTTTAGTATATTCATAGAGTTGTGCAGCCATCATCACCATCAGTTTTAGAGCATTTTCGTCATCCCCCAAAAGAAACCCTGTTATTGCCTAAAGGCCTGCTGAGTTTCCGTTTGGGGTGATGAAAAGCTTTTGGGAATAGATGGTAGCAATGGTTGTACAACATGGTGAATATAATTAATGTCATTGAATTGTACACTTAGAAATGGTTACAGTGGCAAATATTTTGTTATATATATTTTACCACAGTAAAATTATTTCCCTTTTTTAAAAAAAGGGCGGGGGGGAAGAAAACAAAGAAACCAGAAAGCTTGTAACCATAGTAAGCAGTCACTCCGCATTTCCCTCTCCCCCAGCCCTAGGCAACCACTAATCTTCCTATTCTGTAGATTTGCCTATCCCGGACATCATATGATGTGTGGCTTTTTATACCTGGCTTCTTTAACTTAGCATAATATTTTCAAGGTTCATTATGTTCTGGTTTATCAGTACTTCATTCCTGTTCATTTTGAATAATATTCCATGATATGGAGATTCCACCTTTTTCTTATCCATTCATCAGATGATGGACATTTAGATTGTTTCCACTTCTGGCTGTTATGAATAATGCTGCCAGGAACATTCATGTATAAGCCGAGGATTTATTTTTGTATTTTGAATCTTTGTCACTTTGGGCTGAGGCATCTACAGGTAGACAAGATTGACTTTTTAGTATCCAAAGACATAAAAATCTCTTTACAGCCATAGAAATTCATGGAGCATGTGTCACGTAGCAGAACAGACTAGAAGGTAGTTAAAAGAAAGAACTTATTAATGCAGCTGGGAACAATTTTAGAGAAAGTAAGCTTAAAATAATTCTGTCCATACTTTTATTTGATCAGTAATTTCTTGTGTGTGTACCTAACAGAGCGTGGTTGGCTAAAAAAATACAGAAATTTAAATCTATGTGAATTCAATCTAAATCTTGTGGTGTGAGTGTTTACTCTATGTGAGGTGTGCTAGATGATGGGGACATATGACAACCAAGATAGACAGAGTCTGTGTCCTCAGAGCACTTATGTCCAATCCAGCTAAGGGTGGGATGGTGGCCGTGGGGGTGTGTGAGGACGAGGCAGACACCCAGCATGCAGGACAAGATGGCACCCTTTTCTGGGGGTGCACAGGGCACTGTTGGAGCTTCATGGAGGAACCTACTCCAGACTTAGGGCAGGATGGTGGGGAGGACATGGGAGGCTTCCAGAAGGAAGTTCATGGCCAGGCTTATGTCTGAAGGAGGAATGGATATAGATAAGCAAAAGAAAGGGGGAAGGTGGAGAAGGGGGGAAGGAAAGAGTAAGGGAAGGAGAAAGGAGAGAATTCCTAGGAAGAAAGTTAAGCATGTTCAGTGCATTACATGTTCAAGGAATTGAAAGTAGGGTTCAAGGTGATATGTGATGAGAACTGAAGCTGGGTAGAGCAGGGAGAGACTGGTATGCTCGATAGCTGCACCAGGTGGTTTGGATTTTACGCCAAGAATGCTGGGAAGTCATTGAAGGGAGCCATCTGGGTAGGTCTGCATTCTGACACATTGGGTGGGGTGTGGGCTTGTTTCCTCTGCAGTGGGAAGACAGGCCTGTTTCTTCCTGTGGGGGACGTTGAGAGGTTCAAAGAGCTACTGTGGAGAACAAAGTGAGCCGGTTGGCTGGAGAAAGCAATAAGGGGCTTCTGGGCTTGTAAGACATGAATCCACCACTCATCTGTCAATTTGTCGTACTGTGGTGGCTTGCATGTAGCTGTAATGCTGGAAGCTATGCCATCAGTATTTCAAACATAAGCACCCATGGTGGACAGGTTTCAGTGGAGCTTCCAAACTAAGACATACTAGGAAGAAGGATCTGATGATCTACATCTAAGAAAACTGGCCAGTGAAAACCTTATGAATAGCAGGGGAACATTGTCTGATGTAGTGCTGGAAGATGAGCCTCTCAGGTGGGAAGGCACATAAATACAGCTCGGGAAGAGCTGCCTCCTCAAAGTAGAGTTGATCTTAATGACATGGATGGACTAAAGCTTTCAGGACCTTCATTTGCTGATGTGGCACGACCCAAAATGAGAAGAAACAGCTGCAAATATCCACTAATAATCAGAATGTGGAATGTACAAAGTATGAATCTAGGCATTAGTAAGCTGAAATGGATTGGTATTGGACATTTTGAATTGGACAATCTTATGGTCTACTATGCCGGGAATGATAAATTGAAGAGGAACAGTGCCACATTCATTGTCAAAAAGAACATTTCAAGATCTGTCCTGAAGTACAGAGCTGTCAGTGATGGGATGATACCCATTTGCCTACAAGGAAGACCACTTAATATGACTATTATTCAAATTTACACACTAACCACTAAAGCCCAAAATGAAGAAATTGAAGATTTTTACCAACTTTTGCAGCCTGAAATTGATCAAACATGCAATCAAGATGCATTGATAATTACTGGTGATTGGAATGCAAAAGTTGGAAACAAAGATCAGTAGTTGGAAAATACGCCCTTGGTGATAGGAATGACACCAAAGATCACATGATAGAATTTTGCAAGATCAATGACCTATTCATTGGAAGTACCTCTTTTCAACAACATAAACAGCGACTATACATGTGGACCTCACCAGACGGAATACACAGGAATCAAATCAACTACATCTGTGGAAAGAGACGATAGAGAAGCTCAATATCATCAGTCGGAACGAGGCTAAGGGCCAATTGCGGAACAGACGACCAAATACTCATATGCAAGTTTAAATTGAAGCTGAAGAAAATGAAAACAACTCCACGAGAGTCGAAGTACAACCTTAAGTATATCCCATCTGAATTTAGAGACCATCTCAAGAATACATTTGATGCATTGAACACTAATAATTGAAGCCCGGACAAGTTGTGAGATGACATCAAGGACATCATACAGGAAGAAAGCAAAAGGTCATTAAAAAGACAAGAAAGAAAGAAAAGACCAAAATGAATGTCAGAAGAGACTCTGAAACTTGCTTTTGAACATAGAATAGCTAAAGCAAATGGAAGAAATGATGAAGTAAAAGAGCCAAACAGAAGGGAAGAACACACTTAGCATTTCTCAAGCTGAAAGAACTACAGAAAAAAATTCAGTCCGTGAGTTGCAATATTGAAGAATTCTACGGGCAAAATATTGAGTGACGCAGGAAACATCAAAACAAGATGGAAGGAATACGTAGAGTCACTGTACCAAAAAGAATTGGTTGACGTTCGACCATTTCAGGAGGTAGCATATGTCAAGAGCTGATGGTACTGGAGGAAGAAGTCCAAGCTGCACTGAAGGCATTGGCAAAAGAGAAGGGTGTAGGAATTGATGGAATAGCAATTGAGATGTTCAAGAAATAGATGCAGTCAATGCTGGAAGTGCTCACTCATTGATGCCAGGAAATTTGGAAGACAGCTACTTGGCCAACTGACTGGAAGAGATCCATATTTGTGCCCATTCCAAAGAAAGGTGATCCAATAGAATAAATTGTCGAACAATATCATTAATATCACACACATGTAAAATTTTGCTGAAGATAATTAAAAAATGGTTGCCACAGTACATCAACAGTGAACTGCTGGAAATTCAAGCTGGATTCAGAAGAGGACATGGAAAGAGGGATATCACTGCTGATGTCAGATGGATCCTGGCTGAAAGCAGAGAATACCAGAAAAGATGTTTACCTTTGTTTTATCGACTATGCAAAGGCATCTGACTGTGTGGATCATAGCAAATTATGGATAACATTGTGAAGAATAGGAATCCCAGAACAATTAATTATGCTCCTGCAGAACCTGTACATAGGCTAAGAGGCATTCGTTTGAACACAACAAGGAGATACTGCGTGGTTTAAAATCAGGAAAGGTGTGCATCAGGGTTGTATCCTTTCATCACACTTATTCAACCTGTATGCTGAGCAAATAATCTGAGAAACTGGACTATACGAAGAAGAATGGGGTATCAGGGTTGGAGGAAGACTCGTTAACAACATGTGCAGATTACACACCCTTCCCTGCTGAAAGTGGAGAGGACTTGAAGCACTTACTGATGAAGATCAAAGACTTCAGTATGGATTATGCCTTAACATAAAATAAAACAAAAATTTTCACACTGAACCAATAAACATCATGATAAATAGAGAAAAGATTGAAGTTTCAAGTATTTCATTTTCCTTGGATCCACAATTAATGCCCATGGAAGCAGCAGTCAAGAAGTCAAATGACATATTGCATCAGGCAAATCTGCTGCAAAAGATCTCTTTAAAGTGTTAAAAAGCAAAGATGTCACTTTGAGGACTACGGTGTGCCTGATCCAAGCCATGGTATTTTCAGTCACCTCATATACATGTGAAAGCTAGACAATGAGTAAGGAAGGCCAAAAAAAGAATTGATATCTTTGAAATATGGTGTCGGTGAAAAATATTGAATATACACGGACTGCCAGAAGAATGAACAAATTTGTCTTGGAAGAAGTACAGCCAGGGTGATCCTAAGAAGCGAGGATGGCGAGATTTTGTCTCCTGTACTTTGGGCATCGTCTTAGTTATCTAGTGCTGCTATAACAGAAATACCACAAGTGGATGGCTTTAACAAACAGAAGTGTATTCTCTCACAGTCCAGTAGGATTGAAGCCCAGATTCAGGGTACCAGCTCCAGGGATGGCTTTCCTTCTCTATCGGCTCTGGAGGAAAGTTCTTGTCATTAGTCTTCTGGTCTAGGTGCTTCTCAGGTCCAAAGGACATGGTCTGCTTCTGGTGTTGCTTTCTTGGTGGTATGACGTCCTCGTGTCCCTCTGCTCACTTCTTTTATGTCTCAAAAGATTGACTTAAAATACAACCAAATCTTGTAGATTGAGTCCTGCCTCATTAACGTAACGATCTCCAACCTTGCCTCATTAACATCATAGAAGCAAGATTTATGACACATAGGAAAATCACTTCAGATGACAAAATGGTGGACAATCACACAATACTGGAAATCACAGCCTAGCCAAGTTGACACATATTTTTGAGTGACACAATACAATCCATGACAGGCATGTTATCAAGAGGGACCAGCCCCTGGTGAAGGACATCATGCTTGGTAAAGTAGTCAGTCATTGAAAAAGAGGAAGACCCTCAATGAGATGGATTGACACAGTACCTGCAACAGGGGGCTCAAACATAGCAATAATTGTGAGGATGGCACAGGACTGGGCAGTGTTTCATTCTGTTGTAAATGAGGTCACTGTGAGTCAAAACTGACTCGACAGCAGCTAACAACAACAACAAAACATGAATACACCCATTCCTCATTTATTGACATGCTTAGGTTCCAAAGTCAGGTCATTATGGGAAAATTAGCATTATGCAAAAATTGAGGATGACTACATCATTACGTAACTGCCAAATCACTGAGAATCGTGGCCTAGCCAAGCTGACACATAACCTTAATCATCACAGCCAGTGGTACTCTCGCCAGCACCTCAAAGTTCATTACTGACAGATATATGTCATTAATGTACAAAATAGTTGGATAGTAGATTTTTTACTATTGTTGTAAATGTGAAATGTCTGATAAGGTAGTTGGTAAGTGAGGAGTATGTGTATTTTAAATTTGCATCAGACATTATGGAGGGTCTCTAGGGGTATGGCAGGGCACTGAACTTGTATATGTTTCAATATGTCTCTTGCCTTAATTGAAGGGGGTTGAAAATGCCAATGAAAATAGCAAACAAGAATTGCCAAAACAGATTTCATGGCTGGTGGCATGCCGGCCATCGTTCGTTCTCACTACAGTCACAACTTGGCAGCTTTCTTGTTGATGTCGCCACTACCACCAGTTGCTGTTGAATTGATTCCCACTTGTGGCCACCCTGTGTGTGTCAGAGTAGAACTGTGCTACATAGGATTTTCAATGACTGATTTTTTCAGAAGTAGATCCCCAGGCCTTTCTTTTGAGGCACCTCTGTGTGGACTTGAATTGCCAACCTTTCGGTTGGCAGCTGAGTGCGTTAACTCTTTGCACTAATTCACATATTTAAAATTTATTCTTACTTTGAAATTGAAAGCCAGAAATTATATCCCTGCTCCTGGAAATGAAGGAGTTGAGTTGGTGACAGTGGTGGGGGAGCGGATTTACCTCCATTGAGAGTCCACAGCCTCAGAGGGCAGTTAAACCCAGGCAGGGCAGGATGGGAGAGCCAGCCTACTGCCTGGGGTGGCTGTGGAGATCTAGTGAGGTATATGCATATGAGCTCTGCTCAGATGAGGAACGGAGGTGGAGGAGCTGGGTAACTAGCCCAGGATCAGAGAGCTAGAGATGGTGGATACAGAGCTGTCTGTCTGACTTCAAAATTGACGGTCTTCCTGCCCCAGCAAGGTGCTACCGGAAGTGAAATGCTGAGGACCTGGACGAAGTGGCAGTGGGGCCCTGGCATGACTGAGGCAGGTGGTACATACAAGAGAGTAGGAGGGGAGGTTTGGTAGCATTAGCCGTTAGTTTGTGTTCATTAAACTCCTCCTAGATGAGGGGCCCTCACAGAGGGGAAAGAGTAGAATAATCCCACTTTCTGACCATCTGGAGATGTGTGTTTGTTGCTGCAGGTAAGAAATACTATGTAATGGTTTGAGATGACTAGGTACACTTACTGCTATGGCCAGACCAAATTCTGGTTCTGGTTTGGAGGGAGGAAGCACAGCACAGGGAGGTGAAACCATGCCTTTAAGATCTCTCTACATATAGAGGTATCAAAACAACCCAGATAAATTTGGCCTCCTTTCTGGAAAACATAGGCATGCTTAATAGCGGAGTATTTGACTTCGGTTTCTTTTCTCAGAGCAATGTCTTATGGCTTTCATCCTTCGTCTAGGTATGTACCCTTTAGCTGCAGCAACCCAGGAGGCAGAGAGTAGCCGGAAGCTGACTCACTTACTGAATGCCGTGACAGATGCTCTGGTCTGGGTGATCGCCAAGAGTGGCATCTCCTCCCAGCAACAGTCCGTTCGCCTGGCTAACCTCCTGATGCTCCTTTCTCACGTCAGGCATGCCAGGTACAAGCCCCGTGGGAGCTGCTCCCCTGGGTGCATGGGGGTGTACATGATCAGAGGAGGGTGACGAGCTTTGGGGAAAGTGTTTGCAAGTTTGAGGCGGCTAAGGTGTAATTATTATCTTTAAAGCCAAATGAACCCCTGAAAGGGAATGGGGGTGCTTTGTTCGTGTACACCCCTGTAACCAAAGTTGGAAGGCATGTAGTAAGCACTGAATGAATGTCACATGGTACCTTATGGGATCCTTAGGGCATCTTGTGGTGCCTCAACTGTTTTAGATACTGGGGGTGACATTATGGAGTTTGAACAGGGACAGTTCCTCCCCTAAATGAACTGCCACCCATCCCTGCATCACTCAGGGCTGAGGCTCTCAGGTCTTTTGTATGAAGAGCCTCTCCTGAATTGCTGAGAAATGAAAAACATCTCCACCTCTCTGTTCCTTCCTTTTCTTTTAATTAAAAAAAATCATTTGTATTTATTTTTTTATTGTCGTAAATATATATGTAACATTTGCCATTTCAACAGCCTTCACATGGACAGTTCAGGGACATTAATTATATTCATTATGATGTTTAACAATTACCCTTAACCGTTCCCCAATTTTTCATTAGCCTTTATCTGTTTACAGATTTATCATTATAGAACATATACTATGTGCAAGTGCTGTGCCGGGCCATTGTGGCTGGTGGTGGTGGAGGAGGAGGGGAATAGCTCAGTGCAGGAGTCGGGAAGACTTCAGAGTTCCCCTGGCTGCCTACGGGAAGAAACCTGGGCCCCTTTTTGTCCCCATAGTAACAAAGGCATGGAACACCTGCTCAGCATGAAGTGCAAAAACGTGGTCCCAGTCTACGACCTGCTGCTGGAGATGCTGAATGCCCACTCGCTTCGGGGGTACAAGCCCTCAGGGTCTGAGTGCAGTCCAGCCGAGGAGAGTAAGAACAAAGGGAGCTGCCAGGCCCCACAGTCTCAGTGATGCTCAGCCCTGCAGTGAACATACCCACACTGGAGGTCAAAGGCTGACCGAACTATGGGTGCAGTGTGAGCCTGGTAGGCGTTGGTGGGCTTCATTATCTTCCTACAGTGTGGTGGCCCCTCATTACTACAGCAGGCTTGGTCATGTGCTATCTTACCCCCACCTCCCTGCCTCCTGGGAGTAGAGAGTCGCGTGAGGAGGCCACATAGTTACTTGTTATCAAGTGGCGCATTGAAATGCAGAGTTTCTATCTTGGATGGCCTCATATGATATTTTCCGTCACCCTCCCACCCCTTTGGAAAACACCTTCTGAAAGGTTTTGGAATGAATGGCGGTAATCTGACTTGGGAAGGTTCTAAAGCAGAAAAGCAAGAGAATGTGGCACACTTACAGGAAGTGGACTCCCCTTACTGTGCTACTTAAACCACCCTTAGAATAGAGCTTTGTACATGCTCCTTGGGACCACTTGATTGTAGACTGAAAGCCACAATGACAATCAACAACTAGCTTCACATACCTACCTCACAGGCCTGTGAGGAACAATGTCATATTACTATGATTCTGTCAAAGGCCAAAGGAATTGTTACCTAGGGAGCCCGTGGCCAAGCTGGGACATTCTTCCCCCAGACCTTGATGCCTTCTTAACACAGATTCCTCCCTCTTGGTTTGCATTCATAGAACCTGCTGGCAAGTTGGGGGAGGCATCACTTCCGTCCGTGGAGGAATGTAGTGGATTTAAATTACCCGGTTACTGCAATTGCTCTTCCTTAAAGCTCTGTTGTCCCAAGGGGCCCAGCATGGAGAAAGGCCTACGATTTGCAGGAATGGGGTTCTCTGGTCAGTGCAGGTAGCAGCAGAGGTAGCGGGCACTACCATCATGTCAGCCATCAGAGGAGACAGGGACCCTTCTGACCTGCAAGGAGTGCTGTTCTACCGAGGGAATAGCTATGCGCACTCCAGGTGTCGGCTTACTGACCAAATTGTATAGATTTGATGAGCACAGCACCTAAACAAGACCTGGTTTGTAAACTCGACTTAAAAATAGAATATTTAGGGGTCATGATTTATAGTAAGAAAGAATTCTTTTACACCCTAGTGCTATATTTAAAATATTTTCTTATCTGAACATTTATATGGTGGGTTGGGTGAAATAGAAACTTAGCAAAATAGTTCTTATTCCAAGTGGAAGATAGATAGGACATGATGGTCGTCTCTTGCTGTCGAGTCGCTTCAGACTCCTAAGCACCTCTGAAATTATAATTTTAACTTGCTTTTTAAAAATGAAAAATTTCATACAAATTTTCAGGAACATAATGTATGCACAAAATGAGTTAACATCTTTACTTTGGAAATGAGCAATTAAGTAATCATGTTTGCTTTTTCGTGGTAATGTTTTTAAAAAATTACCTTGTGATAATGAGATTAAATACATTTTCTTTCTAAAACTAGGTTTACTTTGCCAGCAAATTCTATTTTGAAACAAAATATTTTTATTTAATAAAATTTGACACATTTCTTTAAGCTGCTAAAAATCTTAAAAATATGTATATGTAAAGATTATGTAAAGGAAGTAATAAAAACCACTTACCATTTAGTACCTAAAAATATGTATGGAACACTTACTGTGAGCCAGATCCAGCTCTCAGTGCCTTGCGCGTTCATATTTAATCTTCACAGTAATTACTGTTAGCCTGATTTTTCAGCTGTGGAAACTTACTGAGAATGCAGAAGCAAACTTGCTCAGGGTCACATAGAGAGCGAAGTGTTAGTTGAACACAGACCAATTTTAGTGCAGAGACTGACCGTGCAGCAGTTGGACTAATTAAAAAAAAATTTTTTTTTTTTTAAAGAAAAAGTATTTTTAAACTGCCCGATCCATTCATCAAATGCAATCTGACATGTATGGCCGCTCTGGTTCAGTGGCGTTGGGGGTCCACTCTGGGCATTCCCCTCCGAATTTCCAGAGCACCCCTGCAGACATAGTAACAGTTTGCAAACCTCTGACATAGAAGTTCAAGCCCATCATTTATAAACATGTAAATTAAAAGCCCAAAGTGTTAAGCTGACCTGCTCAAGATCCTAACACTCCTTACGGCAAAGCTTGGGCCAGGACTCACATGTTCTGCCTGCCCAGCCAGGACTAGCTTGATTCCACTTCTTGAGCTCAATGGCAGTGTAATGGAGAGATGGTTGTCTTTGCCTCTTGCTGCACCTTTCGATTCTATCTGCTCAGCTTAGATAGGGTAGGAACCTTTACAGGACAGTAGAGATGACAGGTGGAAAAATAATTGTATTGTTCTGTCCTCCCCTCCTAGGCTCCTAAGCTAGTGGGCACAGCTGGCACCTTCTATCTGCTATTGCTTTTCCCAAACACATTTTAGTGGCGTGTATTCCTTGGGATTTTTTTTTTTTTTTTTTTTATTCCTTGGGAGTTTACCCATGTAAAATTCTCACATCTTTTAGGCCCTTGATACTTTCCTATGGAGTTGGGTATACTTCTGTGTGAAAACACACGCCGTTTATTCTTCATAGCTCTCAAAGTTGCTGAAATGTTGGCCCTAATGGCAGCTCTGTGACATGCTTTGTTTCTGCAATAGGTGATCTTCTCTTTACTCTGTGTTACTTTGGACTCAAGCCTCTGTTCTGTGTGTGCAGTCCCAAGGATCCTATTCACATCGCGCTCACACTGTTTTGTGATTGTGAGTTTCCTCTGTGGGCAGGACAGGGGTCTGAGATGTTAGCCGGGAACAGCTCCTGGTAACTGTACAGTCACGCTGGCGCATGTTTCTGTGTGGGTGTCTAAATGCCATGACTATTAGTCCTGTGTACCTCAGAGTCCGCTGGCTGGCTATGATTTGTCATTTTTTTTCCAGGTGAATGCTTTATACCATTAAACCGATTTCTTGATGACCGTCACAGGCTTTTAAATTTGGACCTTTTTAGAAATGAAAGATTATTGTTGTGTGAAAGCAGACTGAGTCCTGCTTTCCATTCCTCCAGGTGGTACGTTTTCCTTGCTGTGTCTCTTTACTGTTTATAGTACGGTTGCAGAACGAAGTTTAACATGACATAAGCTGAATAAAGTGTTTTTCATAATTTTGGTTTTGAAAATGTATTTGTTGGGAGCTGAGTATAAGAACTTTTAGTAGTTAGGCTAAATAGTCAGTGTCCACATTCTAGTCTGAATTCTATCACATTTCATTGATGAAAGCCCAGGAAAAGACACATAAACACAAATCGTTGCATACTATTTCAGCTGAGTTCAGAACCTCCGATTTAGTAATCTAAGGCTTTCTGAAATAGAAACATATAATCTTTAGTCAGCTCATCTCACAGTGATTTATAACTATAACTATGTGTTCAAATAAAGCAAAGACCGTGAAAAATAAAAGCTCTGGTATTCAGGGCATCGATGACTTGGGTACATTTTCTATAATTACCCTGAGTCAATTAGTATTATACCCCTTTAGGGATAGGGAGAAAAGTAATTCATTTATACTGAAGTTATGTTAGTGCCAAGAGTCACTGAACTTTTCCTTTGCATGTGGGGAAGGGAAGGAGCAAAAACGTGGCAGTGTAACATGTGTTTTGGGGGTACACTAAAGCTGTGAGTGAGGCGGCAGTGGCTTCCATCCAAGGGATGGGGACTGGAGACACAAAGACCTCTCTCTATCCTGAAGAAGTGCAGATAATTGATATGCATAATTAGGACTGAAAATACAAACAGCATGGAACTGCTGTTTTGACTTGCCCCAGCATGTATAAGAGCAGAAAAAGCCTGGGTCTCTGTAACACTCCTGTCGTTTGGAGTGGAAGGTAGAGATTCTGCCTTTCCATCAAATAGGCAGTGACTCTGGCGAAAGTGGGTGAAGGGCCCTCTCACTGACTTGAAGAAAAAGCTTGGGTAATATTTTCACTTAAAATTTCCTCCGGGATTATTGTGACCCATGAACAAAGACTATTTTAAAGAGTGAAAATACTTGGTTGTCACGTGGTAAAAGCACCTTTCTCTCTATATCAGTTTAACAATTTGATAACTTTAAATACTGAAAGTGAAGACAGGTTCTCTTCCAGTGGTCCCTTTACATAAGAAATGTCCAGTAACTGCACACGTCTTGTGGATGTCTGACCTACAGAAGGGACGTTGTTGTTCAAAGTCTGGGCTTTCATATACTGATGGGCTTTGATGGCTTCTCTTGGTGGGGTGGGGTGGAGGGGGGGCAGGTGGTGGCTGTTCTTTGCAGAGGAGAAGAGGGGACTGAGATTGCCAAGAAGTCAGTGGTGTCTTCCAGGTCCAGAGATATCAGTCAGGAGCAGCTAGCCAAGGAGCTGGGTTCAGTTAACTTCTACAGGGTTGCTATGAGTCGGTATCAATAACACACAACAACAACAACTTCTCACCAAGGAAGAAGAAATGCTGAAGTTCTCCCTCTTTGTTTAGATGAAAAGTGAGCAGTGGTTCTGGAATTGTGACAAAGTTGAATTTTGCCCTGCCCTTCCTTAAAGAAAACCCCCTGTCTTTTGTATGTTCTGAGAAGGTTTACTGTAAACCAATCAAGACAGGAAGTTAATAATCTACGCTGTTTAAACAACTTTAGAATACATATAGGTGCTTCCTTTCTTCCGTATTTCACTAACCTCACTCTAACTCTTATCTCTACCCCACTTCCAGTCTGAACAAAATGGCCACAATCACAACTATAACCTTAGTAAATCACTTGCCCATCCCAGTGGTCAATCCCCCTAACTTTCTTTTAAAAAGCTTGTAGTTCTTGGTCTCTCTGGAATAGGGACTCAAACTTAGCTTTGGTCTCTGTTCCCGTTATGAAGATACCCTTTCCCTGTCACTGCAAGGTCCTTCCTTCCTCTGCCTTCCCTTAGTCTTCTTCCCTCCTTTACCATGTGGTTGTTAGTTGCCATGGAGTGGATTCTGACTCATGGCAACCCCACATGTGCTGAGGAGCGCTGCGCCATAGGGTTTTCAAGGCTGTGAACTTTCAGAAGCAGATCACCAAGCCTTATCTCCGAGGCACCTCTAGGTAGGTTTGAACCACAACCTTTTGGTTAGTAGTCCAGTGCGTAACCATCTGTACCACCCAGGGTCTTACCCTTTGGAATAAAACTGATCCTCACTTGCTTTAACATTGTCCAGTGCAGTTTTTGTCTCTGATATATGGAAAGCAGGTGGCTTTGCCTGTAACATTACCTATTAATCCCCTCTGGAGAGAGCTGGGAATAGAAAATATTGGGTGAACTGATCCTTCCCTTTGTGTCCAGTTGTACAAATGCTGCTTACCCTCTGCCCTGACGGCTCCCTACAGCATTTGAAGGTGTCACACTGAGTGATTTACACAGGGCTCCTCTCCCCAGACAGGTTGGGGGTTTCTAGATCCCATAAGTAATTCTGAACAATATTAAATGAAAAGAATATAAAACTTTTAGTTTAGAATTAAAGCCAATAAAAAAAATTGTTTTGTTAAACAATGCTTGTTCTTTGGAAGACTAAGCATTACCATTTAACTCCTTTGTAATATAATCCAGTACAACAGTTTGGCTAATTTTTTTTATTTATCAGAAACATCTGTGTTGTACAAACCACAGACAACTTGAAGTTTCTATACCAATCCCCGCGGCCAAACAGTTTAACAAAACTTGAAGCATCATTTTAAATGTGAAAAGTCTTACAAAATTAACTTATAAAAACAGCCCTATCAAGTCTGTAGTTTTGGCATTTACTGTACATTTAGTCAAAAGCTCAAGCTAAAATCTGGTTTCTTTTTTTTTAAAAAAAATCAAAGTTTACATTATTCTTACAGATTCAGCATTGTTAAAAAATATGCACAATAATCACATCCATGCAATAGGATTTCTTTAAAAATGTAAGCAGTATAAAAGAGCAGATCTAAGTACTGAACAGAACATTTTGGTTGATCACCTGTAGCTCAAGATTGGTAGCTGACTGGAATAAAATTAATTCTAAACATTTTAAATATGATTGTTTCAGTCAATCCTCAGAGGCTGCGCATAAGTTTCGGAACCATTTCTAAGGTAGAATCTGCTGGCTTTTTTCTATGATATATATTATGTGATAAAGGCCACGGCTCATTGACTATAGTAGCGACATTATAATAATGGTGTTTTACAAATAAATCAGAATTCACAAAGTGCTTGGCTCCCTCAGGCAACTGTAGCTTCCAGAGATCCCAAAACCAACCAACTAGCTTTGCAAATCCGCTGAGGAAAACCTGCACAGGCTCCCTGCTCCAGGGGAAGTACATCACTTGAAAGCCATCCTGTGCTGCAGAGAGCCCTCTCTCGCCAGGCCTAGAGGGAGATGTCTGCAACAGCTTCCTGGGCCATGCTAATCGTTAAGAGTTGCTCAAAGGTTGGGCTGGGGGCCCACAGGCTGGGCAGGGCCCTCTATGTAGGGGGTGGCCCATTGGTGTACCTCAGCATGGGGTAAAAAGAGCGTGCAAAGTTGTTGGCCTGAGTGCAGCTGTAGTCCTCTTCGGAGGAGGGCAGCAGGCAGGCCAGGAGCAGCAGCAGCAAAAGCAGCAGCTGCAGGGGCAGTGCCGCCCTGATCACCCGGGAGAGGAAGGAGCGCTGTGGCCGCGAGCTGCTGGGGCCAGGCACCCTGCCAACAGAGGAGGTTGAGAGCTGGTCAGTAGGTTCTGAAAGCAAAATTCACCTGAATCCCTGCTTACGTAAAATGAGAAATCCAGAACTTGAGATTAAAAGGGGGCCAACAGCTGGGGTTCAGTTTTGGAAGAGAAGCCCAGTCCTTTCCAGATGAAAGCAAACCAGCAAGCCAGATTTTTACAATGACATTCAGAATGGCATTGGCAAGACTGGTGTGGAACAGGGGTGATGCGTCACTAATTGTAACGCTGTCTTACCTGCTGTCCGTCTCGTTTTTGCCTTTTGTAGTTCTCTCAGCTCCAACCTGCTGGATAAAAAGAGTACAACTAGTAAGTCGAAGAAAGTTTAGTCCTGCCAATGATAAAATGTCTGTCCTTTCTTAAATTATACCTTTCTTAGATTGTCCTCCTGTGAAGCTTATGAGATTATAGTAATACACTGGAGATTAAACTCTATGACATAGGAAAAAGTTTGCTTTGTTAAACTATTCAGAGTTTCACTTTCCAGATAAACTATTTCTAACGGTGAAATCAGGTACCCCTTCAATGATGCTAGAAAGCCTCTCGTCTTTCACACCGTAGTTAAGATCCCAAAGAGGAAGCAAGGAGAAGAAAGCCTTTGAATTAGATCTTTATAAAGTATATGTCGATTTATTTATTTTTTAAAACTTTGGAGTAAGCCACTCCGCTAACTAGAAGGTTGAAGCAGATCTGTGTTATCATGAAATGTCTAATGGGACCTTTGAGTCCCAAGACCCTGTCATCACAGCAACTTTAAAAAACAATCACTGTGGCTCTCATAGAAAAGAATGGGGCTCTCACCTTCGCTTGGGTAGCTGGCACGGATGCTGCTGGGTGCTGGCCACTAGAGTCGACCCCGTCGAAGCCAGGCAGAGATGGGTCTAGGTTCTGAAATCCACACCCAAAGGTTCCGTTTAGGGAAACAGAAGGCTCTAAATAGTCTCAAGAGCACAAAAATGTGCCTTATGCAGATTCTTCATTGTGCCACTCCCCCCACCCGCCAGCTTAAATCCCTTATAGAGGGGGCTCTTCCAGTGCCCTGCTCCCCTAATAAGAGCCCATGGGGAATGTGAACTAGGCAAGGCCAACCATTTGCACTACAAACCCACAGTATGCAGTTGGGGGCAGGACGGGGAGACTAAGTTCAGCAGCTCCAAGAGGGACCCAAGATGCAGTTTTACTTGACAGTGAGCTCGCCCCAAGTCTCTGCTATAATAATGTGGCCATCAAATACAGTTTAGCCTTGGTTGCATAGGAGGAAATTACATAGAGTCCAGAATGGAGGATAGGAGTCCCTGGATGGTACAAATGGTTAAGTGTTCGACTACTGGCCAAGAGGTTGGAGGTTCAAACCCACCCAGAGGTACCACGGGACACAGGTCTGGTGGTCTGATTCTGAAAGATCACAGCCTTGAAAACCCTATAGGGCAGCTCTACTCTACTCATAGCTGGGGTCGCCATGAGTCAGAATCAACCTGACAGCAACAAACAACAACAATGAGGGGATAGGCCTGCCCTAAATCTGGTGAAGCCATGGTTTGGGTATTCCATGTGTTCCGAGTTGCATTACATTTTAAAAAGGAGAAAGTACACAGATGAGAACACGGTCATAAGAAAATGAGGACAGTGAAGTGGACTCCTGTCATGTGAGAAAGCTGAAAGCTTGGGTATGTTTGGTATGAAGGCAAAGCAGAAACAACGGTGGGATTAGAGTGGTTTTTCAAGGCTCCAGCCATGAAAATGAGGTAGGTACTATCGTTAGCTCCCTTTTACAAAGGACCAAACACATTCAAAGAGCGGATGTAACTCTTTAAGACCACCCACCTAGAAGGGAGCGTGAGTGAGACTCTAGTTTACAGCCTCCCACCACAGCAAGGGTGCACCACTACTTTTCTGTTTGCATCTACTATGACATCTTCACATTTAAAAGTTCCAAGTGGACTCACCTGGCTTCTCTGCAAGGACATTAAATCCTGGGACACTTGCTCAAGTAACTGTTTGAGTTTCTTCCCAATAACATGTACTTTCTCTTCAGCCTCAATATAATCATCTCCATGCCCCTTAATAAGAAGACTGGTTGAAATCTCCTGTAAGGAGTCTACTTGAGGTTGACATTCCAATAGCTCCTTTTCAAGTTGCTAAAAGTAAAAAAGAGTGTGAAAAAGTTGCTTGTCAAAAGGGAAGCTAGTGTGGCCAGATGAGGCTTTTTTAGGGCCAGGAAAGTTCTGGAATGAATGATGAGTGGTGCTAAACTCCAGAACCTTTTACTTCTGACATCTGGCTACCTAGCATCACTTAGATAGCAAGTAGGTCACCCCTCTTCCCCAAGTCCTGAAGGCAGCTGTGATATTAGAGGAGTTAGGGGAAATAAGTGAGAAAAGTCATGTGGGAAGATCAGAACCTCGTCCACTGTAGCAGGAAGTCAAGGGAAAATCTGAGATTGATAAAGAATACCAGTTTAAGTACACTAAGTTTAGAAATACAGAGTTATGTATCAGTTATTTCAGTTTGAATCGCTGAGGGGAGTTATCTGGCTTGCTGCCCAATATGGAAGCCACTAGACATATGTGACTATTTAAATTAATTCGAATTAAAAGTTCAGTTTGTCAGTCACACTAGCCATATTTCAAGTGCTCAACAGCCACATGTGGCCAGTGGCTGTCATACTGGACAGCACAGATAGAGAACATCATCATTGCAGAAAGTTCTGTTGGACAGTGCTGCCCTAGAGAATGGGGCTTTACAAAGATTTTAGGACACACACACATACAAACAAATATATATTTTAAACAGACAGCATTTTGATGAAATTTAAAATATTCAAAATTTAAACCACATACAAATTTGTAAATAAAAATGTCACCCTGAGTCTTCAGTACAGGTGAGAATACATAGACGTCTCATCTTGGTTTGCTAGTGAGAGAAATACATGAAATGACAGCTAGCCTCCATGAAGACTTTTCTGTAGTGGATACAGAAAACTCACCCAGCTCGTCAGGGCTGCAGAGCAAATGAACACTGTATCTCCCCCCAAATTAGCAGTATTCGCAAGGGAAAATATACTTCTATTCAAATGGTCTTGAGTGTCCCAGGATATTGCTAAACGTCTATGCCCTCAGTTTCTGAGTCCTGAAGACACGCTGCTCTGGACTATGGCTCTTCATCTCTGTGAGAGGGTCTGCTGCAGAACCACGAAGGGATGTGCAGTAGACGCCAACTGGAACACAAGGGCTAAACACATGAGTGCTGCTCCTGACCGAGTCAAAGACAAACACCACTTGGGATTTTTGTTCACAAACAGCAGGCTAGGCTGCCTAAGCACTCTGACCTATGGTAGCTGACTGCAGCCAATGGTGGTACAGAACCCATAAGGACACTTACCATTAGTGCTTTCTGACACTCCAGGAGAGCCTGGGGGTCTGCCTTTGGATCAGTGACATGAGCCTTCTGCCTCCGGTTCTCGGCACTTGCTAGCCACAGGAGCAGGCTCTGACTCAGCTGGTGGAAGTCCTTGAAAAACAACACACCTCATAGCATTGTCCTTTCTTACAACTATGAAAGAAGAGGTGCTGGGAAGGCGGTTTGCTGTTTCCAATCCATCATGGTCATTTGCTCTTCTTGTCTTATCCAGTGAAAAAAAAGGCTAGGGTTTAAGTTAAATGTCAGGCCTCGAAACAAGGGAAAGAGACAACAGGGAAGGAGAGGGCACCTGGCCCCGTCCAGGAGGCATGATGAATTTTGCAAAGTGAAAAGTGTTAACTGAAAGGTGGAGCCCCAGCTGAAGTTACCTACGAAGAATGCACGTTTGCTGATTCAGTGGCTAAGGGACACACAACCCATCAGGTCAGGCTGTGGCCCAGGGAAAGAGCTCCACGTGGGTGTGCTGGTAAGCTCACATCACCTCAGATGGGTCAGTGCTGATTAGGAGTGCACAGCTAACATGTACTGAGTGTTTGCTATATGTCAGCGCGGGGCTAAGATTACTTGTGCTACCTCATTAAGTCCTAAAAAGAACCCTGTGATTAGGTACTAAAATTATCCCCATACTTCAGATGAGAAAACTGAGGTCTAGAAGGTTCAACAACTTGCCCACAGTCACACAGCTACTAAGTTATAGAGTTGGATTAAACTGCTCCTGTTTCAGAGATCTCTCTTTTCTTTTTTTGGCTTTAATAAAGAAAAATCCATTCTCTCACAGTCTAGGAGGCTAAACATCCAAATTCAGGGTGCCAGATCCAGGAGAAGCCTTTCTCTCTCTGCCTGGTTTGGGGGAAGGTCCTTGTCATCAATTTTCCCCTGGTCTAGGAGCTTCTCAGTGCAGGGACCCTGGGTCCAAAGGATACGCTCCCCTCCTGGTTCTCCATTCTTAGTGGCATGAGGTCTCCCTCCTGTCTGCTTGATTCTCTTTATATCTCAAAAGAGATTAACTCAAGATACAACCTAATCCTGTAGACTGAGTCTTGTCTCATTAACATAAGTACAGGGCCAGATCCCTTAATCACTCTGTTATAAGGCCTCCTGGCAAAAGGACAGACAAGGGGGTAATGTTAAGGTGGCATTTCTGACCTACTGGAACACTTGCTGGAACCCTTACTCTGGGAGTGGGTGTAGGCCTGGGCCAGGGGACACAGGCAAGCATCAGGCCTCTGAGACGGCAGGTGACCTTTGTTTGGAAACAAACAGCAAAGCACACATGTTTTCTCACACAGGCTACAGTTGGCTGAGCCAAAGCAGCCTAACGATGATATAAATATCTGCTTCCCCCACCTCTGTGGGCCCCGAGAGCCTGGCTGCTGCTCTCTGGGCACCGACTCTTGGGCGGCCTGGTGCCGAGTCAGCGTACCTGGCACTGCATGAGTGACTGCCGCAAGCCCTCTCTCCAGCTGTCCACGGCCCCCTGCGCCGCCTCCCAGTGCAGGCTCAGCTGGTGGAGTCTGTTTTGGAGCTCCTTGGACTCGGCGCTCTCAGTTTGCAGAGACTCCTTGCTGCTCTCGTGGACAGTGACCATTAATGCCTTGTAGGTGTCAAAGGCTTTTAAGATCTCCTACGGTAGAGAGAAAAGAGGTTAGGCACTCTGAAAATCATAATGTGGGGTTCACCCCGAACCTCGCTAGGGAACAAATCTGCCAAACACTTTCCAAGCTGTGGACACAGAAACAAGAGTAACCTCGCCCGTGACTGGCTGGGCAGCATCAGGTGAGGAGCTGCCTTACAAGGTCATGAACTCGGCCGCAAGCAGGGCTGGCGAGCAGAGCCTGCCTGCCTCTCTCCCGGCAGCTAACTGACCGGAGGTGCGGACAGACCCTGCCGACCTCTAGCGCCTCTGCTCTCTGACTGGCTCAATAAAAATTCAGACCAAATTAAAAGTCTTCTGGATCCAATATACCCAGTTATCTTGCATCTGGCCCCAGATATCACAGAAATGTTATTCCTTAAAATGAACAGTAACCTTTGATACACCAAGGCACGTAGGAAAAAAGTAAAAAAAATGAAACCAAAAACTAGTTGCTGTTGAGCCGATTCTGACTAATGGAGACCTCATGTGTGTCAGAGTAGAACTGTGCCCCATAGGGTTTTCAAGGGCTGATTTTTTGGAAGTACATTGCCAGGACTTTCTTTGGAACCACCTCTCACTGGACTTAAACTGCCAACCTTTCAGTTAGCAGCTGAGCGTGTTAACTGATGGCACCACTCAGGGACTGCAAAATTTTAAGTGTCTGGATAACCCAGACCCTAGTTCTGTGTCCTTTCAGAACTCATGCTCAGTGCACCCCCAAAGTACAGGGCTCAAACTACCACTCCCCAGTCCCCTGGGACTGGGGCAGGGGCTCATTGTGTGGGTGACAAATCCTAACTGCATAATAGGGTAACCAGATCAGGTCAGAGCATCACTAGTGGTGAGCTAGTCCTCCCCATTCCCCTACCCTTCCAAGATGCTCTACCACCAATTTTAACTGGGACTTTTACGCACAATTGGAAGGGTGGTTTTAAGTCACTGTAAAGGTAAAAGTTGACCGAGAGCCTAGAATCTAGAGGTGCCGCTGAAGTCAGACCTTCCCGCACTGGGGATCATTTGTAGACACTCTTTCATGTGAAAAAAATCTACATCCATGCCAGAACAGCAACGTACAGGCTGGCCTCTACCACACACCATTTGCAAGGTGCCATCTGCATTGCTAACCCGTTCTGAATTCCTCTTTCCTGCCACACCTCGAACTCACCTTCAGCCTCTTCACTCTGAGTTCCATTTCCTGGATATCGGAGGGGGCTGCTGCCGTCTTTAATGTTTCTAGTTCTGTTTCAGTGTTTCTCAGCCAAGCGGAGATGTCACTGATATCAGAGTTCAGCTGCTGCAAGTTTTGTTTTATTCTAAGTTTGTTGTGAAGTTCTTGTGCTTGAATCAGCTCCCATCTGTCAAAGGCACCTGGAATAAGAAGCTGCCAATTAAAGAAAAGCCAAAGTGCAAATACATTTCTTTGCTCCCAATTAACTAGGGGCCAGGGTGATGAAAACTTTGCAGGAGGAACAAGATTGGGGAGTTCTCTCTTTGCCTGGACTATGAAATGGCACCTCCCCCACCCCCCAGCTCTGGTTCAAGGCCTGGGCCACTACACTCCCTCCAAGGCTGAAGTGAGGCGGGTGGGTGGAAGGAAACCCAGCATGTTGCCAATATGAGGTATGGTCTCAAGTTCAGCATTTCAGTTAATGCTGTTTTTAAGGCTTTTATTCCCTTTAGCCCGTGAATAATCACGTCAATGCTATCAGTTTTAGTTTAGGCTTCAGTGATATTCCTTAGTTGAAGTTAGTACCTTTATAAACACTGACTTGGTCTCATGAAGAGACCTCTAGCACAACTCCTTGATTATCTTCATGTGTGATTTTTATATACAGGTGAAGTCATTAAAACATGCATTTTTTATCACATGAGGCTCGTTTTTTCAATATTTAAAGAAGAGTTTGAAAGTAAAGTGAACAGTCTAGGAATCAGGCCATTAATACCGGTCAGCTGATTCTAAAACAACATTGACTGTTGTAGAGTCAGTTCAGCAGTTTTTGTGAAGTATATAGTTGGTCAATTCCTAACTAACGTTCTGTTGAGCAACAACTTCAAGGCAATGCTCAACTAACCTAAAAACCCATACCCCACCATCTCTTAACGACCACCTGCTTTGAACTATACCTGTCTGCTGCACAGTTAGACCAGCCAGCCCTTCCTCTTCCTGCTGGGGGCTGCTGTCCAAGACTCTTGGGCCTTCATTGCCACCATCAGTGCCTGGAGGTAAGAGCAGCTTTGCCTAAAGAGAAACAAATTTTAAGTTACCATTGAAAGATTAAATATCAATTTTAATGCCATTTAAAGGTTGTCTGAAGAGCACCTTGGCCCATACAAACAGGTACGAAATTAAGACACGGGGCCCTTCCCTTTGAAGGGTGACTTGCTAGTATTTCAGAGGCACTCTTGTGTATGGGCAGCATTTAAAGGAAGCAGAGCTAATGGAAGAAATAAAGCCTCGGCAAAGGCCCACAAGGTGGGATAGCAGATGAGGTGTCAATGATGGGGATAAAATGGCCTGCTTTAATTTGCATGCTTCCTAGCCCTCCTCAAACAAACCATGCAACAAGAGTTAAAAACAACTGTTGAGCTTACCAGGCAATTACCGTGTCAGCACTTTTACACTGTCACAGTGTTTTACAGAATTTTAGTTAGCCCTCCCAGTCACTCTATAGAGGTGGTTGGCATTATTTTCACCAGGAATCAGAAACACACAGAGGACAAATCTATCTCCCAGGGTCATTCATTACCAAGCGCTTATCTTTCACTGCACATATTGACTCTTCTGTTATCACAGAGCTGATGGGGCTCTTATCTCAGGCCTTTCCAAAAATAAATGTATCTTTTTTTTTTTTTAAGAAAAGCCATGCTTTCTTTGGCTTGTGTCCATATGGCCTATTTGTGTAGAATGAAAAAAATAAAAAACCTTCCAGATTTGTGGTGACACACCTAGTTTCAGACACAATAAAAGGGTTGTTGGGCTTTTGAAGCTGGCCAAGTGAGGAGCACAAGCATCATGCTGGGAGAGGCCAAACCACGTGGGCCCTGGATAGAATGCAAAGGCCCAGGGCTGGGTCTATGCCTCCCAGACTGGCAAGTCTTATTCCGTACAACAGAGGGCATGCACTAAAAATGACAACTGCTTGCTAGGCCACAGGAAAAATTTCTGAATTGGGCATGGACAAGCCATCATCAAATGACTGGATTTGACCATGTCCAATCATCTAAAAATATTCACGCCTAGACACAGACACAGAGGACAGTTTGAGGACTAATCCAGTGATGCTTACATGGCTTTTGGTTCCTCTAAAAGATAACACTAAAAATGCAAGAGACATTTAAATATCAACTCTCTTCTTGCCAATTCTCTATGAATGATCTGGGGCCAACATTAAACCCCAGGCTGGCTTCCCCTCAATAGCTGCCCACCAGAACATGCCAATGAGTCCTGTTGCCTGAGGAAAATGTAACTAAGGAGGTGCATTCATGGCTATAAACAACAACAGCAACCCATAACTCAAAACCAAACCCACTGCTGTCAAGTTGATTCTGACTCACAGAGACCCGATGATAGTAATAATAATGACAACCACTTCTGAGGCCCTTCTTTGTACTAGGTACTTTATTTGGAACTTTCATAAATTAATCCTAACAACAATTACATGGGGTAGGTTTATCCTCTTATGAGAAAGTCCAGGCTTACACAGTTAAGACAAAGTACCTAAGGCCCCAGAGCAATTTAGTGGTAGGTCTAGGAATCAACCCACATCTACCAGAGAACACTGTCAAATCTTTTTGAATATGAAGTCATAATTTTTTGAAGAGGATGTGTGGTCAAAAGGTAAATGGAATAAAGGCTTGAGAGCTCAGGAGCTTTTGGGAAAGCCAGCACTTTACTTCTCCACCATCAGCACGGGTGACTGACTCAACTATAGGAACCACTGTTGTATCATGCCAATATACAAAGATGGTTTTTGGCCAGAAATCTATCTATAAATCTAGTCAGTTTTGCCAGGGCTCATGAGACCAGGCCCAAGAGTATAAAGAGCTCAGTACAGATATTGTCACCATGGGAAAATCAACTCAAAACGTGAGCCTGGGGAGTGAGCACAAATAGTATACACCGAAGTATCTCTTTTTAAAAACTACTACTCATGCGCTTGGGTTACACACCCGGGGGGTCGAGACTTACGTAAGCTGGTTTGTAGGGAGTGCTGGAATCTGAAGGGATGGGTGGTACGTTCCTATCACCTTCCATTTGTTTGTAGTGACGCTTGGGATGGGAAGGGCTATCAGGAACATGCCATGAGTGGCCATCAGAAATTGATTTACCTGAAACCAAAAATGCAAGTAGCAGTCCATTCTCTTGAACCAAAACATTCACATTTAGTTACACACAAAAAAGTCACGGGTAATGCGGCATCAGGTTCTAGTATAAAAATGAGTTCTGCAGCTTTCCTTGCAAAGCATGCACATTTGCAAAATGTCAGTACGTCCCAGAAGGGAATGAAATGAGAGACATGCAACTGAGCAACACTGCCTTCACTAGATGGGTCCACAATGGAGCACAACCAACACATGATTTGCTGCGAGCTGAGTGACGTTTTGGAGCTGGGTCTCTGATGGTGGTGACAATGGGCTACAAGGTCGGGTCTGGGGACCAAGAGGTGAGAAGGTCTCTCAGGCGCGAGGGGAAGAGAGAACGTCAAGATGGACATGGGAATGAAAGGGCTGCTCGTGGCTCTACCCCACCACTGCAAATGGTGAGTCAGAGAAGAAAGCTTAGAGCTACAAATCAAGGAAAGGAAGGCTTCTTCTACCACGAATACAACAGTGCCTCTACTCACTCCCACCCCCCTACTCCTCCTCTTCCCAGGAAGTCACCACAAGCAAGGAAATAGTTCCAAACCAAGCCACCATGAAGAAAGCTTGGCCCAGGCCAAAGAACTTTGGTCACATGGAGGAAAAATAAAAAAGGCACCATAAAAAATTCCCTTCTGCATAGGCCTGAGGGGGAGGTGAGGGATGGCGTCAGGACCGCTCGGTTGTGTGGGGTTTTGTAATGAGCACGCGGATATATGTGAGTACGGCAGTATAAATACACCATGACACAAGGAACGAGGTGCATGGTGTCCACAGAAGGCGGAGATCAGACACGACATGGAGCGAGGTTTAGGATGCACTGTGCGCTGCAGGGTGCTGCCATGTTGAGACACATGCACGGGCAGGGGCCTACCAGATGATGCTTTCAAAGTTTTTGTGGTCATTTTAAGATAGGCCTCAGGATTTTCAGGGATTTCTACATCTGAAAAAGAATAATGTCATTTTCCTCACTGGAGGAGCATGTAGTTTAATGCCCAAGTATTACGTTAAAACAGTAGACACATTGTCAGCTGGAAAGAGAAAACCAACTATGCTTTATCTTTCAAATGAAAATATTTCAGAAACCAGAAGGATTTCTCAGCCAACTCTGACGAGGTGGTGGGCGGAGGGGAGTGTATAGAAAGAATGGAGACACTCAATCTACTGACACTCTGCAAATCTCAATGCGCAAGCTCACTGATGAGCCTCCCCCAAACATCGAGAACCATCAGCGATAGCCGTAATGTCTGAACGTGAATTTTGTTTCTTTTCTCCTTTTATTCTGCCTCTCATAGGAGAGAGCCAACTCTCAACAGCCCAGCAGGCAGGACAGAACATATGAAGCCACAGAAAGCCTGGATCAGCCACAAGCTGGCGAATGGACTCTTGATCACTGAGAGTTGGCTGAGCTGCTGCTAAGGTGCTAACAATACAGCCAAATGTATCAATGTCAAGGCCGTTACCTGACAGTGCACTGTAGTATGGGCCCTCCTCGTCTTCTTCATGAGAGGAGGAGCCCCCTACGTCGCCCGTGTGATCCCACTCCAGAGGGATGGAGTCCACACTGACAGGGGTCTCACAGCCAGACCGCTCATGTCCTGGTGCCAGGGGCACTAGATGGCAAAGGGACTGAGGAGACGCGGCCTCCTCGTTCTCGCCCCTTTTACGCCAGGAGTCACTCTGGATCTCTCTGGAGTCTTCCATGTCTGTTTCATTCTCAGAGGCCTCCTTTTCATCTTCCATGCCCTAAATGGAAATATTAAATTAAAAAAATAACCAAATCACAGGCAATTACGGTTGTAAAAACAAACAAACAAACAAACCTGTTACCGCTGAATCGATTCTGACTCATAGTAACCTTATAGGACAGAGTAGAACTGCCCCATAGAGTTCCCAAGGAGCACCCGATGGATTCAAACTGCTGACCCTTTGTTTAGCGGACGTAGCTTTTAACCACTGCGCCACCAGGGTTTCCTTACATTTGTAAGGAATTTAGAATTTAGTCTGCCTAGCAGTTGCTGAAAATGGTCACCATCAGCATTTCTAAGGCAGATTTAAAAAAATTAAAATTCAGACTCCTGTTCCCACGGCCCTTCCAATTTAGATGCTCTGGAGTGGGGCCTAGAATCCGTATTTTCCAAAAGCTCTATTTTTTCCCCTAGTAAAAAAAAATTGAAATTTGATACTCTAAGTTGAACAAGTTTATCTACAAGAGAAGAACATGGAGGCCGAAGTTCCATAGATGGTGAACAGCAGGAACCAAGAACCATAAAACACACACAAAAAGGATATTAGAGTGTTCTGGGTAAGATTCGCACCTTCGAGAACCACAGATGCCCATTCTTTCAAATCCCCCCATCTTATCGTTCGGGGCCTTTACTCACCTGTGCTTGATGCTACATTTACAAATGAGGGAATTAGAGGGTAATTTCTGAGGCTCTGTATGATGAAGAAATAACTACATTTGAAGTTGACTTGTTGGGGACACACACACACACAAGAAAAGTGGCCAGTGCTGTTGGTCAATGGGCATCCTTAAATAAAGCTTTTGGCACACAAAGGCAGTCAATTTTGAATACTGCCCTTAACTCCACCTGAACTTCCCAAAAGGTCCCTTTGTCAAGGGAAAGATCAAAGTTGCTTTCAAAAGCAGTGCTTCTGGCATTTCAAAGGTGAGAGCAAAGTACCAGAAAGGCATGAATAGTAAACATGCCCAGACACTAAGATACACGAAAAGGCAAACACATGCCCAAGTTAAGCAAAACCGGAAGTTACCAGGGGATTCTAGGGCTACTGATGCATGCCAGAAAAACCCTGTCCGGAAGAGTACCTCGAACACAGGTAACAGAAGCAAGGACTTATAGAGGTGCCATCCTCGCCACTGGGTAATGGGAACCTGTATGTAATTGTGGTGGGTATACCTGTGGCTCTATATTCAAAAAAATGGAAATAAAAATTTTCAATATACGTTTTCTAACATAAAATAAACCACAGTTAGCCATTACAAGATAAATTCTCCCACTGCTTTAGAAACTCAGTCAAATACAAACTCTGAGCGGCCCAGGAGCCCTCTGTGGGAGCCATTGCCCTTACCGGAGTGCGGGAGGTCAGCCGCCGGTGGAACCGGGAGACCCTGCCGAACACCTCCTGACAGTACCGGTGCAGCTCCTCCAACTCGTCTTCAATCAGCACGGCGTCTAGGGGCTCACTCTTTTGAATCAGCTGCTCCCCAAAAACTATGAGCTGGTCAATCTTGTTGGTATTTAATGTAATTTCCTGTTGGAAACCCTATTTAAAATATGAGAAAGAAAGGACTTCAAAAAAAAGAAATTTCCCCTGGGGAGGGGGGGTAGGCCAATAGTTTGTTTCTTCTGTACCCTGTGGTGCAGAATCAAAATGCCATTATTGCTTTGTTCCTTTATCTAGTACTCCAGCTTTATCAATTTTTAAATAAATGACAATGAAAATTTAATAATTTAAAACATGTGTACATATATTTTTTCCACTTGCTTCTGGGCATTGGCTTTTCCAATTAAAATATTTCTTAAAGCTTAATGAGGATGGACATTTATAGTTACTGGGTCCGAGGAAGAGACTGTCTTATCAATGATTGGTGGAAACAGAAAACTTCCCATGATAAGCCACCAAAGGGCATTCACTAATATGGATACAATGTAACATCCACGGGTGCCATATATATTACTTTTCAGGCAAGGCAAATTTCCATTTCTCAACCTCTTCGAAAATCTGACCAAGAAGAAGGGAATTATAGTGAGATTATGGTTCCTGGGTAGTGCAAATGGTTAACATGCTCGGCTGCTAACCAAAAGGTTGGAGGTTCAAGTCCACCCAGAGGCACCTCCAAAGAAAGGCCTGGCAATCGACTTCTGAAATTCAGCCACTGAAAACCCTATGGAGCACAGTTCCACTCTGACACATATGGGGTCGCCAGGAGTCAGAGCTGACTCAGCAGAAACTGGTTACTGGTTTTACACTGTAACGTGGATATCTGTAACAATGGGAGAGCAGAAGATAGCTGTTCTCGGCCCCACGGTTGATACAGATCTTCCTCCTGTTATGCCCAAGTGTTAGAGAAATAGCATCTTAGGAGGTTTTCTCCGGAGCCTAGAGTCCGTTCTCCCACTGTGTTGATCATAAATGACAAAGAGTAAAAGGGGCCTCATAGTAAACGATCTCTTGCCCGTGAGGAACCGTATCTTTGCTCATGAGAATCTAGCAGGACACAGTTGGGATGCAGCCTGGCTGCTTTAACAATTCCGGAATGTGGTCTCGGGATATCAGGTGCAATTTATATGTGGCCAGTTCTCCTCTGCAAAGGTACATTCTTTTAAGAGAAGCCAAGGTAGCAGCCCGTACATTCAGTTGGCGCATCTTGTCATCAGCATCGCTCTCGGAGAAGTGCTCCACGTTGGTCAGCTGCAGGTCCATCTCAGTAAGCCACACCAGAATGCTCTCCCGGGTCCCCTCAAACTCCTCCCTCTGGTTGGTGAAATGCTGTGAAAGGGAGGGAAAAAGAAATCACATGTTTGTGCTGCCTGTGGAAAGAGAGTTCAGGTACACAGCAAGGTCACCTGAGGCTGAAAGGAGAGGGTGCCCAGAACACTGGGGGAGAAACCTGTCTGAGGCATCTGCAAAATGCTGCATCAGGGGTCAGAGCCGGTTCAGGAGCCTGGGTTCTGGTCCTGACTCTGTGATACTGAACAAGCCCCCTAAGTTCTCTCAGTCTCAGCTTCTTTACCAGCACAGGGGGGAGAGTGACTGGATGATCTCTAAGGTCTGCATGGCATCAGAAATGCAACAATGCTCTAGTCTAAATCAGTGATTTTTTTTTTTTTTTAGGCGTGAAACATTAAAAAAAAAAATTTATTCCGCTTTTGGTGGAAGTTTACACGGCAAATTGGTTCCCATCTAGCAATTTCAATACACATTATTCAGTGACATTGGTTACATTTTCCACATGGTGTCAGCAGCTTTCTCCTTATTTCCATTCTGGTTGTTCTGTTTCCATCAGTCTAGCTTCCCTGCCCTTCCGCTTTGCCTTCTCCTCTTTGCTTTAGGGTAAATGTTGACTTCTTGGTCTCACAGGGATGATTTTTTGTTTGTTTCTTTAAATACAGGAGCACAGTACTATTTTCTGAATCTCTCTTTTTTTTTCAGGGTCTAAGTCAGACACCTTTGCTTGTTTTTACCCATTTGTCTTTTGCAGAAGCTTTTGCTGGACAGAAGGACTTAGTAGCTTCAAGATGGCAAAGCAGTGATTTCAGGGTTGAGCTTGGCCTAGTGCTGCATTTGCCTCCACCGATTGAATTCTGAATGTGTTCCAGAGGGAGGACCTGAGGAGATTTAACACCTCCACTTAAGGATACCTCTTGGTTACCACCTCACAGACGGGCAGTGATTCTCAAATGCAGCATTCTATGCCAAGGCAGGGTTTAGGGTGGCAGCAGTCAAGAAAAGAAAGAAACTAAGGAAAGGGGATTATCTGGATTATTAGAAAAGCTAGCCAATTTGTTCCTAGGAGGGTTAAAAAAAATAATAAAGAACCCAGGTTCTCATCTTCCTAGCTCAGCTTCAAGAACATTCTGTGCTGAGGGCAGAGGCAGGGATTAAAATGAATTCCTGCACCTCCTACCCACACCGGTCCTGTCAGTTTATACCTGGATTTACAAAAGGCTTACATACCACGTCTTCTGAATTACAGAAAGCTAAGGTGAATATTCACATTCAGAAACCAAACCCAACCTCTGAGGGTCAGTCAAGTGTTCTCTGAAGTTTAGAGGATAATCACTGCCCCCAGTCGCTACAATACAGTGGGGATTCGGGTGCTTTGTCCACGTTCCTCACAGCGCTAGAGACAACGGGACATAAAAAACAGGCGAAGCAAGACTCTTCCCAGCGGCTCATAAGGCACTTTCTCCAGACCAGAAAGACAGCTCCCCAGACACTGTGGGCAGTCTGTGTGCTAAAGTGCACACCACCAGGGGTTCCAGAAGTTTTAAAAGGGAATTTGTTTTGATAAACAAATCCCAGAAACAGGCTCTGCCTAAAAAGTCCCAAATGCAAATAGTTATTTAGGGGAAATTAATGCTGGCAGCTCTGGGCTTAAACAAAAGGGAAGGCTATGTTGGGAAAATATTTAGGCCTTAAATGAAATCTTCTACCCGCTGCTTTGTGTACAGCCTTGATATCACCTATCACTACCCGCTGAACGTCTACAGTCAGCCCAGGTGATGGGGAGGTGCTCACTCTGAGTCTCCGCAGCACAGCTGTGACCCGTTTCTGCAGGTTGTCCCAGCGCTGGTTGCCCTCGTGGACCATCTGCTTCAATTTGCTGGCCGTGTCTGTGCGGTTCTCGCGGGCCAGCCGCCGGTACTGCTTGTTGATGAGCTCCAGCTGGGTGAGCCTCTCGTGAATCTGCCGCTGAAAGGCCTGTGGCAAAGAGTGTACAGGTCCCCAGTCAGCTGCCCCTGATCTCTCACTACACTTATCTCAAACCTTCACCACCTTCTCGAGCCACCTCCTCCTACTTCTTCTCTCAGCAAATCAAATCGCCTCATCTTCTACTTCAGAGTGAAAAAAAGAGTCCAATACATGGAAACTCTCTCAGTCCTTTGAACCCCTAACTTATCTCCCTGTCAACCTACTTAGTGCCCATCCTTGACACTTCCCTTCCACCAGACATCCATTCATTCTACAAATGTGTGCGTGCTAGTACGTACCAGGGACTATGCTCTGCTAGGTCCCCAGAATACAAAAGGGTAAATACCAGAGCGGGAAGAGAGTGCCAGACACCCCCTCCCAACCCCAAACGACCTGCTTCCAGTGGTTAATCCCCAAACTGAAATGGCAACAGAGATCTTACTTCACCAGTTCTTTGGAAGCTAGTTAAAGAACAGGCTCTCTCTATAAAGAGAAATAAAATCCTCATACAGATACAGGCTATAACATGGATGAGCCGTGAAAACATGCTGAGTGAAATAAGTCAGTCACAAAGGACAAATACTGTATGATCTCACTTATATAAAGAGGCATAGGTATAGAGACCAAAGCATATTAGTGGTTACCAGGGGTGGGGGGTGGGGGGAGAAGGGGGAGTCAATGCTTAGGGGGCACTGAGTTGCTGTTAACGGTGGTGGAATCATTTTGAAAAGGATAGTGGTGATGGCTGGATAACATGATAAACGTTATTCATGTCACCAAATTAAACATGTAAAAATGGTTGAATTGGCAAGCGTTTTGTTATATATATTTTTACCACAATATAATGAAAAAAAAAAAAAAAGAACAGGCCTTCAAGTTCACTGCATAGCAGCTGATGGCTGGTTGTGTACCCTGTAGCTGATGCCAGCCAGCCAGTCAGCAGGGTCATTTCCAGCTCCTGAGCCTTTACACCACTGTAAAAAGCTATCGAGAGCACTGAGCGGAGAAGGTTTTTACCTCAAACCTCTTCAGCTCTTCTTTGGCACTTGTGTACAACACCTCTGAGGAATTTGGGTAGGCTGCTGTCCTCTCTGCTGACTTGAGCCAGTCCTCAAAGCGGGAATAATCATCTAAAAACTTCTGCCACAGGCGCCACGTCTCTTCAATTCTGAAGGAAGGAAAGCAACTTAAAACACGCCATCCATTTCAACCGTCTGCTTTTGAACTTCTGTCCCTTAACAGATCCCATCCCCCACTGGCACCCACACTGTGTAGGAGAGACCCTGATACCCCTTCCAGGAAACAACCAGGGACATCGCTTCTTGGTCAGTATACCTTCCTCCTGGTAGTACCAAGCCTCTCAGAGCTCATGCTTCAGGAGATAGCTGCTTTGTAGCTGGGCGAACAAAGGTAAAGCCAGCCCACAGTTACACCCTGAGACACAAAGCTGTCACCCTCATTATGTTTTTCTTGAGTTTATTCCTTTAACAAGCACTGGCCACATCTACTGAGCCTCTCTGCCAATACCTGGCCCATTTCTAAATGCAGTGAACAGAACACAGCTACTTTTATTTGGTCCAGTGGGGAGATCTAGCTGAACATGCTCAAGACATTTAGGGGCATCTTGGCTCTTACTTCATTCGCCGCTCCATTGACATGGCACAAATGTTCCTCCAGCGTCTGTCTAGGCTCCTGGTGGTCTGCTGTATTGAGTCACACTCTGTCTCATTGGCACAGGCATCAGAGTCGTGCAACAGGACATCACAGATGTTAAACACTGACTCCACCCCTGCACTGTGTTGTTCAATATCTCGCTGCAGGTCCTACGATTACAACAGGGTAAGAGAAGCTGTGAGGTGACGGTGGGAGAGTTGGCATTGAAGGGTCTCCACTTTAGTCCTCCCTTTCCCTTCTGCCCTCCAGCCCAGGGAGTACAATCCTTGGTGCGTTTCCATCTTGGAACTAGCAGCACAGACCAAGTCCCGCTCATCTTTGTGCAACTCTTAGGCTGTAGTACCTGGAACAGTCTAAAAACTGGCCACGACTGGGCTCTACTGTAATAACTATGTGTGTGTGGGGGGGGGAGATGGCAGTGGGTATCCTCTATGCACTGATGGGTGCCATTGCTGACCCCTTGAGAGCTCACAGCCCCCCAAACTGCATGGGATCTACTCCATACCACCCAGCCCCAAATCCTCCAACTTAGACTTGGTTTCAGGAAAACCAATTGAGTCTTTTCAGCAGGACCTAAACTTCAGCAACAGAAGCTCTTGACCTTTTATAGGTCACAGGACTCCTGAATCTAAGAGCTTTATGTTGTCTTCACACACACATCAGATCATGCATTCAGTTGCACACGTGTCCACAGTCTCCCCATGAGCCCATCCTTGGGGCTCAGAAGAAGGGGCCCACCCAGCCAAGGCTGGGGCTCAGGGGTGGGTGAGTCTCTAGAGTCTTGTTCTACAATGATGGCAGTGATGCAGTTTCCAATCTAGGAAAAATAGTGTTCATGAAGAGAAAATACATTGTCAGAGGAAAAACAGAAAACCTGTTTCAGACGAAACACGGCGTGTTCAGTTATCACCCAAAGAAATATTTCTTCGGCACACCGTGGGTGACAGGAACGGAAGATGAGAAGTCTGTGTCGCCATTCTGGATGAATGAGGCTTCCTCTGATAACCAAATTCTGTGACAGGTGACCTCAGACCACACTATTAACCTTGGTACCTATACTACACTGTGAAATAGCAAGGATAAACTTAAATCCTACTTTAACTTTTGATAATATAGCAATTTTTGAAAATCTGTAGTACTTTAAATAAGCCACTATTACTTATACTCAATAAAGTTCCCTGGGTTCAACAAAATTCAGTTTACGGGACGGATTATTTTATACACTGCCTGGAGCCCTGGCGGGGCACAGCGGTTAAGAGCTTGGCTGCTAACAAAAGGTCAGCAGTTCAAATCCACCACCAGCTCCTTGGAAACCCTATGGGGCAGTTCTACTCTGTCCTGTAGGGTTGTTATGAGTCAGAACTGACTTAATGGCAATGGGTTTGGTTTGATTTTTTGGGGTCATAGTTTATATAAAGGCAGTATACAGTTCCTTTCAGGCCACTCAGATACCTAAATGATTTTGGAGATAACTATTGTGTTACTAGAAAAGACTAACATTTTCTTACTTTTCTTCTGATAAAATGTGCAGTCTGGATCATTTTGTGTTCAGGTGGATATAAGTGGATAAAATGCTAATGAGGTGGATATAAGTGGATAAAATGCTAATGCTCGAACTAAATTTTAAATCAGGCAGTTCTTAACACAGATCCTAACTGATGACAAGTGAGGACCACACAGCTACACTCGGCAGATGATGTTTTCTAGTTTGTCACCATGTATCTGTGAAGAGAGCTGTGACTGGGTGGTTTTTTTCAAGCTCTACAGATCAGGACACATGGCTGAGATGCTGCAATGGATGGAAGCTTTCCTGGAGACAATACGATGACTAGTTTTGAAATTAGGGTTTAAACAGAAGTCTAGTTTTAAGAATTCTTACACATTCACAGAATGGTCACAGGCTTTTCTAAAATTTACTGGTATTGATAAATATCCCTTTTAATTTTATTAAAAAAATAAACAAGGGGCCCTAGCACTGGCACTCAAGGAGTAACACTGACAACTGTAACTGAAAAATGGTGCCTGCTCTTGGCCTCATCAGGGTCCAGGTGGGAAGAATCTGGTTGAAAAGTACAGAGAAAGTCTATGGATTTTAATTTAACACATTCTTTGTAGTTACTCTACATTATTTATTCAGCTTATATTGACTAAAATGGCTAAAGAAAAGTGACGAATGGTGGCAAAAAATGAGCACTACAGTAACTTCTAAAAGACCAACATCATCACCTTGGTTAAAAGAAAGTTCAAACATTTTCAAAATTTCCAAAACACGTTTCGAAAACATCACAGAGTAGAATGTCCTACTGATGTTTAATATGAACTACTTACCTTGCAAAATATAGAAACCACATTTTAAAAAGTAAAACATTTATGAGCTAGACAAATAACATTGTACAAGCTAAAATAAATATCACCACTAGTACCTGTTACGGCATGGGTTTGTACGATAATTGTTTTCACAGAATAAATTGTTCAAATCCACGGGAGAAATAGATTTAAGAAACAACAGATCAATGTAAGCAATGCAAAGGACTTTTGGGAAGCATTTCAGGAATGGCCCCTGCTTTGCTTTTCTGTCCCTGAGCAGGGGAAGCAGAGCAAGAGAGCTGAAGCTGGGAAAGAGCTAAGGAGGAAGGGGGTCGCAGCAACAGCAGGTGGCGGAGACATGAAACTGGAGATGAGAATGCAGCAAGAAGAATGGGAATAAAAAGGAATAAGAAAAATAACATAAAGGGGAAAAGGAGAAAACCAGGCTAAAAAAAAGGAAATCACACAGAGGGGACCATCACTGGTGGCTCTAGAACATCTCCATGGGAGAGGGTTGGGGTGGCACTGAGGGGTGATTCAAAGGGTTTAAAATGAAGCTGAGTTGGCCCACTGGAGAGGGGGGCTATTGGTAATTGTAGAATGCGGGAGTATGTGTAACTAACAACACCCCTAAGCCACCATGTGGCAACCCACAGGGAACCAGGAACCCAATGAAAACTAGGAGAGAAACGCTGCAGACTCAATGAATATGGTTCATGATTTAAAAGTGTCACAAAGGTTGACACCACTTTCTGAGTTCTGAAAACAATACATTCCATATGAATAAAAACATAACCCTATTTATTACTTAAAAGAGGCCTACATAAAAGTAGGAGAAATAAAAAAGGGGTCTTATAAGGTTGTTCCTTAGCCTAGCTCCCTCTCCTACCAGGACCTCAGGGATAAGTCAATGAGGATCCAGGGACATCATGGCTATCAAACACTTCTGGGGGCTGAATTCCTTTGCAGAAGGTAGTATTACATGATCCCAAGATTTTACACCTTATTATTATAAGCAATCAAACATAATTTAGTATATTTAACTAGGGATGGAAACACAGATAAGTTTTTTTTTTTTTTGTAAATGACCTACAGATAATTCTTTTTTGTGTCACATTTCTGTTTCCAGCATTTGGGATGGATTAGTTAATGCCTGGGTTTAGTATAATTAACATATTGTAATTTACCCCTTTTAACAAAAACAATACAAGTTTTCTCAGGTCATTTAGGGTGGGCAGAATAATGGTCTCCTTTTTAAAAATGTCCACATTTTAATCCTTGGAACCTGTGGATATGTTACCCTATATGGCAAAGGGAAATTAAGGTTCCTATGAGTCGGAATCAACTCAATGGCAATGGGTAATGGAATGGATAATCAATTAACCTTAAAATAGGTAGATTAGCCTGGATTATCCTGGTTGGCCCAATGTAATCACCAACCAAAACCCAAACCTGTTGCCCTGCCAAGTTGATTCCGACTCATAGTGACCCTACAGGACAGAGGAAAACTGCCCCATAGGCCTTCCAAGGCTGTAAATCTTTACGGAAGCAGACTGCCAGATCTTTATCCCGAGGGGCAGCTGGTGGGTTTGAACAACCAATCTTTTGGTTAGCAGCCAAGTGCTTAACCACTAGTACCACCAGGCTTCCTAAAGTAATCACAGGGGTCCTTAAAAGTAGAAGAGGGAGGCAGAAGAAAAGTCAGTCAGGGGAAGATGTGACCACAGAAGAAAGGAACAAGGAGATACACCATTGCTGGATTTGGAGATTGTGGAAGGAGGCCACAAGTCAAGGGATGTGGGCTTACTCTATAAGCTGGAAAAAGCAAAGAAACATTCTCCCCTAGAGCCTCTAAAAAGGAATGTAGCTCTGTGGACACCCTGATTTTAGCCAGCAAGACCTGTGTCAGACTTCTGACTTCCAGAACTGTAAGATAATACGTTTGTGTTGTTTTAGCTGCTAAATTTGTGGTAATTTGTTATAGCAGCAACAGAAAGCAAACAGAAGATTTAACTTCTTTACAGTAATGGTAGTACTAAACATCAAGTCCATATATATATATTTTTTTGGTAACCAAGGGACATGAATTCTATGATGGTGATTCTGAGTTCTTTAGGGAAGCTTCAAATTAGCCAGACTCAAGTTATGGACCATTTCAGCACAGACAAGGTCAAGAGGATGAAGTTGCTCCAAATTGTATGCTTTTGGGAATAAATTTCCTGAACATTAATGGTGTTTTATTATATTTCGGGTTTATAAAAAGTTAACACACAATTATTAGCCCCTGACAAATTTAGCCAGCCATTTTTTAAGAGGAAAAACCTTGCCAGCTTTAATTCTCTTTACTTGAAAAAAACTCACCACTCAGGGTAAATGGTTACTTCTAAGACCTTGTCTATTAAGAGACAGCTCAAGAAATGGAAATTCATCCTAGAGGATCAAACTTGTTAAACCAAGCTGACGGTGCTCAGTTCAGTAGCCATAACTCCGCTGAGACGGGCATTGCAATCCCCACAGTGTACATTAAAACTCCACGATCCTTACAGCACTATGCATTTCTTCTCAATGCAGAGACAAAACTTAGCTTACCTCAGAAAAAGAGACACATTTAAATTTCGAAGACTAAACAGAAAAATCAGTATTTCTAATTTGTAGCATTACCAAATCATACTAGTTCGGAACCCAGAGACTAGCTATCACTGCACCTGTAATCCTAATAGCACAGATCTGAAAACAGATCTATGAGGAATATCAAATACTCAGCTATACTGTACGGTAGCATGAAGTGTCACTTAATACCATTAGAATGAATGACCTGAACTCAAGAGAATTTATGATTAAGGGGTAGCCTCTGGCAACGAATTTGGTGACAAAAGTTCAATCCCCAGTTCTGTCCCTAAGCAGCTATGATATCTGGGTCAACCCTCCTAAGTTGCTGACGAACAGGATGAACATGGTGGAGGTTTAATGTGAAGAAAAGAAAGGCGTCTGAGAACTTGATGACAATCGTATCACTTACATGGTCAAAACAGAATTTGCCCACCCAGAACCCACAGGTCTGAGAAAAACAGAGGTAAAGGGAAGTTGCTGAAAGATTAAGATAAACTTACATTTTAAAAATATAAACTCGGGCAGTACAGGTAAGAGTGAGGCACGTGTGAGTGTGAGCCCATAGAGGGCAGGAAAGTGGACTTGATAAGCCAGTGACACCAGAGAGCACCTGCCAGGTTAGTGCAATGACAAACACTGGCAGAGCTCAATGATTTCCAAACTGGAAACTCCACTGTTCGCTTGAAGGGATATAAGTGATGAGAGAAATGTACAGAGCATTGCAGGAAAGGCCCCCTGGGCTATTGGTTCAAGTGTGTTCCTTAGCATACATTTTGGTGTTTTAATTTTTTTTTTTTTTTGAAGTTTTAACAGACACACAGAATACTGGCCCACAAAGGCCTTCCTTGGTTTGGTTTTTTGGAGAAAACCAAAACCAAAACTAAACCTACTGCCGTCAAGTCCATTCCAACTCATAGTGACCCTACAGGACAGAGCAGAACTTCCCCATAGGTTTCCAAGCCAGAATTCTTTACAGAAGCAGACTGCCACATCTTTCTCCCATGGAGCAGCTGAGGGGTTCAAACTTCCAACCTTTTGGTTAGCAGCCAAGCATTTTAATCACGGCGTCACTAGGGTTTCTATTGGTGAGAAAGAAGATTTTTTTCCCCAACTTAGCACCTTCCAAAACTATATTAACAAAAATCAAGAAAGATGAAGGTTAAAAAAGCAAAACAATACAAAACAAAACAACCTTATTTACCATCAAGATTGAGGTCTGTACCTTAAACATTATTCAAACAGTTTCACAAAGACCTATGAGAATAGTGGTCGGGTGCTCAGAGATGGATGCCTCACACATACAACAGTATGGACAAGTGACCAGTTTTCTCTGGAATAAACAAACCAGTATTATGAGATGCGAACATGCCGAAACACATAGCCAGTAAAGGGGAAGGTTTGAGTAGGCAGATACCGTAGACACCTCTACTCTCACAACTGCTCAGTTCTGATTTCCCACCTGCTGTTCAGCAAGCCTCTTCTGGATTTCTTGATCATCACAGACGTCATAAACAACAGGCTTAGAAAGCTCAGACTCAATTCGAGCCAACCAGGTGCGAAGGTTGCTCATGTTTTTGTCTAACTGCTGAATAAATGCAAAGGTCTCCTTCAGCTTCTTCACCCTAAATGTATTTGTAGAAAAAAAAGAGGTGGAAAACAAAAGCCCAACATTTAGTGGTGAGAAGACTGTGCTAATAAGGGTGCTGGAGGGTAAAAAGGAACCTACATGGGGTATAGTAGAGGTCCTATAGTGGGAACAATTCTCACACCTCTAGATACCAGTTTTCATGGAATATGTGACACTTTGCAAAGCTGTTGTTTCAGTTAATTTTCAAATGGACTAAGGGTTAATCCACCTGCACAAATACTGAAGTCCTACCATTCCCAGAGTGGGACCCCCTGAGACCCAGTCCATCTTTCTGGGGCTCCAGAGGTGAGTTGTTTTTGTTAGTTGCTGTCAAGTCGGCCCCCGACTCATGGTGACCCCATGTACAATGGAACAAAATGCTGCCAGTCCTGTGCTATCTCCATGATTGATTGTAGATCCGATTATTGTGATCCATAGGGTTTTCATTGCCTGACTTTTGGAAGTTGATTGCCAGGCTCTTCTTCTTAGTCTGTCTTAGTCTGGGAAGCTCTGCTGAAATCTGTTGTCATCATAGCAACATGCAAGTTTCTACTGACAGAAGGGTGGTGGCTGTGTATGAAGTGCACTAGCTGGGAATTGAACCTGGGTCTCCCACATAAAAGGGGAGAACTCTACCACTGACCCATCATTGCCCCCGCTCCACCCAGAGCTGAGAGGAGATGCCATTTCTTTCTAAGTTAAAATAACAACTCTTGACTTCTGCCCAGTTCCTGTCTTGGCCATGGCTGAGACTGCAGCAACCAGCAATCTTCCCTGATGGGCTGATGTTACTATATGTCAAGTGCTCTTGGTGGTATCTGACCCATGATGACTCTCATGGAACCCTCCCTCTTGGATCAAGTGCAGAATATGTGCCAAACATCTGTCTCCCATGCCCTGCAGTCTGATGGGGTGGAAGGTGCTATACACATAGAACTTACCCATGTGGTACCTTATGGGACATCTGTGTCAGCCAAAAAGGGAGTGCAGGAGGGAGCAAAGATAATTTGCATGCAAAGCACAGTTCTAACTGCCATCTCCCTTACCAATCTGCCTTAGTTTTCACCCAGGCCGCCTAGGCGGAGAGCATATTTGAAATCACACACATGGTGTTAGCATACTTGGTGTGCGCACTGGCTTATCAGTTCACAGTCAACAGGAAATGATGCAGCTGCTAAGGAAAAACAATTGCTTCTTATACAGATACAGAAATAAAATGCTTCAACAAACTGTTTTCCTGAAAGTCCTAAAGTAGAGAGAATGAGGGCTTGTTCTAGTGATTTGTAGCATTTTTAGTTAATCCCAAAGAGTTGACACAATGGCTACAACTCAAAAGTCCCTACTTGTCAATATTCTGTCTGAACTGCATCCCACAGCTGATATCACTAGGAAGATAAATTTGGGCAACGACCCCAACTCACAGGAAATGGGCCACACTCCATGCCACCATCATCTCTTACTTGACTACCTGTGAACAGCTCCCTACCAGCCTCCTTGAACTCCTGTCCATCCACTTTTGGTTGTGTACGTTCTAGAAGACACATCTGTTCCACAACCCAAACCTCTCAACAGTCCTCGCCTGTCCTGACATACCGCTGTAACCCACTGAACTTTCAGCTCCTCGTGGTCAGTGGCCTCTTGGTCCTTAACCCTGTGCTCTGCAAAGCTGCTCCTCTCCAAGATAAGCTAGGTGTCCCTTCCCACAGCACCCAAGCCCTCTTACCCAATGCCCTCAACTCTGTGCTGTGCCCGCCTGTGTATGAGTCTGCATCTCTCATAGACTGTGCACCTGGCAGGGCAGAGACCGTGGCCAGGCTTGTTTCCTCTGTGGTCACAGCACCTCCCACATGGCCTGGTAGGCAGGAGGTGTCTACCAATGTTTGTTGGACAAATATATGTGCATAAGCTCTTCCACCACAAACTATTATTTAGTAGATGGTGTGGTTTATTGTTTTGTATCCTACACGAAGCTAAAGCAACCAGGAGACTCCACTACAAGCTAGTTATATGATCTAGGGAAAATCCTTTTACCTTAGTCCCCTTGTCTCTAGTAGGTCTCTGAGGTCCCTCAAGCTTCATGGAGGTGGTAGCATATTGGAAAGGTTAAGGCCAGAGCTCTGGAGGTGAGCCGACTTGAGTACAAGTCTCATTCCACTGTCTATGAGCTATGCACTGGTGGAATGCTCTGCATCTCTGCAAGGTACTTAACCTTCCGGATTCCATTTCCTGGTTACATGTAAAATGACCCACCTTGCAGGTGGTTGTGAGAACTAAACAAGAGCATGCATGGAAAGCCTTTGGTGTATAGTTAAGACTCCATACTACTGGCTCTTGTTACTGTAGACTGGACTACATGACGTTGCAATAACATCTTATTTATACGGCATTGGGCCTCACAAAGTTCTTTTATAAATCTGACTTCAGGTTTACTTTATCCTCAACAGCCCCATGAGGTAGGCAGGCTTGGAAAGGAGGCCATGTAGTCTAGTGTGAAGAGCACAGACTATGAGGTCAGGACCTGGGTTTGAATGTTGGCTACATCATCTCATCTGTAAAATTGTGATCACAGTTGTACCTTCCTTCCTGGGGTAGCTGATAGGGTACATGAAGTTATAAACATGGATAAAGCATTTGGCACGGTGCCTAACACAGATAAATGCTCAGTAACTGGTCATAATGATAATTAAGGAGGTAAGTCTTCTTGATTATATTCTTACTGCAAAAACTTTAAGAAGTTCCCTTCAAAGCCGCAAAATGATTTATTAAAAAGGAAGTAACAGAATCCGGGGCCAGGTCTAGATGCAGGTGTAATCTAGATCCCTCCTTTGTTCCCATGGCTTTATGGGTACGCCCTCCTCACAAAAATGTCCTGCTACCTTTACTGCCTGGGGACCAGAAAGAACACTCCGACATCTGCCATGGCAGCTGGAACCCCAGGCACTGTGGGCCCTGGAGTATTCCCAGGAGTTGCGAGAGGCTGCCCTCCTAAAAGGCTCTGGCTGGCGAGGCAGCCCAGCCAGGAGAGCTTCCTGTAGGTGGGACTAAGAGCTCAGGCTCAGCTACCTCCACACAGCTCTCCTGTCTTCTTCTCTACCCTCCCCTCCCCTCCCAGCATGACACCCCCCACTGCCCTCATCCAGTGCCTTACCCTATTCAATCCCAAGAACCCTGGCCTCTTTCCTATTTTCAAAAGATGAGGGCTAGAATCCAGACTTTTAAATGAAGGGAGCCAAGAAGCAACAGAATAACCTAGGTACAAAAATACAGCGATGTACAGATCTTGAATCCTGTAAATCCCAGGGGTTAGGTGTGCTATAGGCAGAGAGGAAAGTACAGGGAAGGTGGACCAATAATTTATTTGGCTTTTCCAGGATGGTGGTGCCCCAGACCAGCAGTGTCCACAGTGGGCTACTCAGGACAAACCTTTGGGTGTGGGATAAAACAGTAGGCTTTCGATTTCTACGCTGTTCTTTTTAAATTTCTACATTGGGTATGCCTTACAATTATGATTATCCCCATTTGACGCATGAACAAACTGAGGCACAGGGACTAAATAACTTGCCCGTTGTCACAAGGCCATTAAATGGCAGAAGCAGAACTTTAACATGTGCAGTCTGGTCTGCAGCGGTCCTTAAGTGCTATCCTCAAGGCATCTTATTTAAACCTGCATAACATAACATGCACATATTAGAGGTACAGGGCCAATCAGGAATCCTGATCAGAAGTCTAGACTCATGGCTCTTGTATACACTGCGGGGCAGGAGCCCATACATCATGTACTGCATTTTGGAGCTCTTAGTCTGGAGGGGAGTGGATGCCAGAAAGCTCAGACATGGTGCCAAATATTTTCCCTCCATGATTTTCTTTTAATAAACATTTAACCACTTGTTCTGTCCTGAGCTCTTTACTGACCTTGGGAATTCAATGATAACTGGAACACTGGTCTTACTTTCAGAGAGCTTATGATCTAATTTAGATGTCACCAATGTACACAGTAAGTACTCAATAAGTAAGTACTGAATGAATAAATGATGCTCACTTACACTTTCTGAGGGAATTTAATTCGTCTTCTGTACAAAAGAGGTGGCCCTGTTATATTAAAGAGCTAAAGACCTAGAGTAGCTTGGTGCCATCTTGCCACAAACAATGTGCTATCATACCACAAGCCTCACATGCTCCCAAACCTTGGCTCTATCTGGGGCAAGGGAATTACTAAGCCTTGGTCTCCTCATGGTTAACAGGCTTGGCGTGGGGCTTACATGAGATAAAAAGTTGTTTATAAATCTGTAGAAATCATGGCAGCGAAAGTTTCATTTTTATTAAAATATCTCTATCTTAAAAGCTCCAGAAAAGAAGAGTAATAAATATTACAGCAATGTTGATAAGTCTAGAAAAAACCCTATCACTACCCAAACAAACAAGCAAGCAAGCAAACAAATCATGGGGATACCAAAACCAAACCTGTTGCCGCTGAGTCGATTCCAACGCATATTGACCCTATAGGACACAGGAGAACTGCCCCGTAGGGTTTCCAAGACTGTAAACTTTACATGGGGCCCTGGTGTCGTAGTGGTTAAGAGCTCGGCGCTAATAAAAAGGTCAGCAGCTTGAATCCACTGGCTGGTCCTTGGAAACCCTCTGAGGCATTTCTACTCTGTCCTATAGGGTCACCATGAGTCAAAATCAAGTTGATGGCAATGGATTTTCATTTTTTTAAATCTTTTACAGAGCAGACTGCTATATCTTTCTCCCATGGCATGGCTGATGGGTTTGAACTGACAACTTTTTGGTTCGCAGTCGGGTGCCTAACCACTGCAACAACAGAGCTCCTTAGGGCCAATTAAAGTGGAAGGGAAAGAAGGTGGGAAAGAAAGGAAGGTCACCAAGAAGTTACAAAACACTCATCCTGTCCATATTTAATCTATTTTTATGTTACAATCTCTGACTGAAAGCATGGTACCCAAAATGCACGGTAATACAAATGTTTCTCAGATAATCCTGTGCCAACTTACTCTAGGAACTGTCAGATGTATCGCTGAATGTGTAACATTCTGTTCCGTACAGACATTGTAATCTAATTATCATCTTTCCCAGGTCAGGAAGTGGGTGTCATCTGCCAATCCAGGCAACTGGCCTCCATGTTTGGCCTCATTAATATTTGCTCTTGGAAAAATTTAAATCTCGAGTTAACATTGGGAAACAAGGAAACCTATCCAGAAGCCTAACTGTTGGCACAGGGAAACTACCTCAGTACTGCATGACATCAACCACCTGAGCCGCTTGTTTATGGGGCTCACAATCTCTGCACTTGAACAATTGCCCTGTTTTGGCCCAGGCACTCCCACATTTCTCATGTACATATTTCAACACATAACATTTCTTCAGGAAAAAAAAAAAAAAAAAAAACAGGCATGATTTCCTGAATTGGAGCCCAGTTCTGAGGATTGCCTAAACAAAAATCTCAGGTACAAAGCAGTCACCTGTGTAGACTATTTTTTTTTTTTCTGTAGGTAGGAGGTCACGAAAGTAAGTAGACGTAAATAGTAAAAGACCTGAACAAAAACTCAAAACATTTTTCTATGAAACCAAACAAAATTAAGAAATTATGCCTAAAAGTAGCCACAAATCAGAATAGCTCTTTTGCAGGGATTATGGGTAGAAATATAAAGAAACAAGATGAATGAAGTTTTCCTTTTACTTTTAACTAGTGGTGGATGAGAATACAACACTTATGAACCCTGCTCTCCCTCCAAAACAAATAAACACAATCAAGCCAGAACTAGTCTCGTTGTATATCAAGCATAAACCTTTTATGTGGTAGAAGCTTTCAATGTCAAATTCATGTATTACCTTTGAGTCCTATTCTCTACATGCTGAAGAATCTATAATTAAATTGTAAGAACCCTAGATCAGCAAGAGTTAAAAAAAAAAAAATTCTATTCCAATATGGACAGCCTAACCTAAAAAACACTAAGGAAAATTGAGATGGTTGAAGTATATGAATTTGTGTTTGAAATAAATAGATAGGCAATTCTGTGGGCAGCTGCCTGTGGCTAAAAACACTACAAATTCTGCACAATTGCATCTTTTTAAACGAGTGAACATCTTTATGCAAAGATAATCAGTTACTTTGAGGGCATGGACATTACAATGCATGCGAGCTAATCGCCTCTTTGAAGCATTTATGTTGCCGGAGGACTTCCATTTTCCACACGGCATAATCACCTCTCTCTCCTGCTTGGCAAGCCAGACTGCAGACACCACACACATGCTGACACTGGAAGAGGACCCATCCCCCGAAAGCCGAACACACACACACACATGCACACACGCACACACACACACTCCACAGCCACCATCTCATCGGTCATTTCTATTGTAACCAAAACAAGAGAGCAAGAGAAGCAGCAGAGAACAGCAGCAGCCGTCATCTCGGCCATATGCAGAGCTGATTACTGAAATGGCACTTACTGTTTATGAGAAAAAATCATTCCTTATGTTAAAGCGAAAGCTCCAAGTTCCCGGCTGCACATCCACCTCCCAGGGACGAGGTAACCCCTCCCTGCCCCCTCCTCCCCAGCGTGCCCTCTTCATTCACTGGTTCAGCATCTTCCACGGAGGCAGACAAGCTCCGGGCCTCCCTCCTGAAGGCTCCTCGTAGGTCCTGGCTCCCTCACAAAGCAATGCTGGTAGGAAAGAAAGAGACCTTCTTCTCTGCTAGCTGCAATTTTTAATCTGTTTTCTCCCTTCCAATAAACAAATATCTCAAGCTATTTCCACACACACACACACACACAGACACACACAGACACACAGACACACACACACACACACAGTCTTTGTTCTGACGCTATGCAATGCTGAGAGGAAAAAAGTCACAGTGTTATCTTGGGTATAGGTTATTTATGAAGCGCTATAAACTAAGGGGAAGAGAAATTTAGATTCGGGGCATGGAAAAGAGGATTTCTGTCCTCAAATTAAATTTCTCTACTTCAGGTTTAAAAGAAACAGTGAAATCTGAAGCCCCTAATCCAATAGGCAATGCCTTCCTTTCGTCCTCCTAACGAAGAAATTGCCCCATGTGGGTTTTCTTCTCTGCCTTTTTAGTCCTGTGTATTAGGAAAAAAAGGGACAGAGAATTCATTGAGTCCATCCCTGTTTGTTGTAGAAAACTATCTTCCAGTACAAATGAAGTTCAAGACTTTGCAGAGAAAGAAAATTTGTAATTTGTTTACCGTAATGTCAGTATCTGAAAAATCCTCTTTAACCTCCAACCTTGGTTTTCTCTGTGTAAGTCTGCAGGGCTCTGCTTACCAGAACACTGCCCTGTTTGTGTCAAGCCCATTTTATGTTCACTACCAGCCTTTTTTTTTTTTTTTTACCAGCCTTATTTTGAGGCGTGACAACCTCAATTATTTCTCATGGGCCACCAAAGTCCAACATTTAATCATTATTACATCCTTCCCTCGAAACACAGCAAATGCATTCAATATCAGTGAAATCAGTAGTCTAGATTTGGAAATAGCTCTCCCAAAATGCAGTATCTGATCAACACATTGGTCATCCCTGTGATCTGCTAGATATGAACCTCTGGGACTCAATAAACTGGACTTGTCTGATGGTCAACATTACGCTGCTGCCTGCTTGGGGGAACTCCCTGACCATCAGGAAGGCCTTCCACCAGGGCCCAGGAGCAGCAGCCACCCGTTACAGAGGTGGAACCATCAGCTGATGGAAAGGAAACTGGAAGGGGGAAGGAAAGACCTCACATTTGTCTCTCCCTGTGTTCAAATCTCTAAATCCTACAGTCTTACTGAATCAGGCAAACTGCTAAGACCAGAACAAGTCAACTTTATGACTAGCAGCATTGTTTGGTCTTCTAAAACAACCTTGAGAAACTACAGATAAAAGAAGCGCAAGGAAAAACTCTTTATCAGTTTAAAAAGGCACACATCTCCGTGCCCATTCTGGAAGGGATGAAAAACAATCTGAACACACAGTTGCCATGGTAATAGCCGCTGAGTTTAAATGACGTTTTCATTGCTATTACTATAAAATAGGTGGGTTTTTCATGTTGGCAGGTGAAACGTGAAAATTAATCTTCGTTAAAAGCTTCTTTGCAAGGACTTCATACTTCTTACAGCGAGAGCACAATCTAGTTAAATAAGAAAAGACCCATCCTGGGGCCATATGGTGGCGTGTCTGAGTAAGTCCCTCCTTCATGATGTTGGCTTAAGGACAACTCTGTTAATGATGTTTCTCACCAAAGAGAAATGAAGAAGAAAGGTAACAATGTTCATGGCTTTTTTTTTTTTTTTTAATGAAAACAAAAAATTCTCCATGTTTCTTTTTTCACAGTGATCATTTAGAAAATATAGATCAGCAAAAGGAAAATTAAAATCACTAAGGATTCCAACACTAAGAGGTAACTACTGTGAACGTTCTGGGGCATCTTTCTACTTAGTTATCTCATCTGTTTTAGGCACTGAAAGCTTTGACCAGACCATTCACATGTGCTCAAAAACAGCCCACATTCTGAGTTTCTGTTTAGGGTGATGAAAAACTTGGAAATAGTGGTAATAGCTGCACAAGATGGTGAACATAATTAATGTCACTTAACTGTATGTTTAAAACTGGTTAAAATGGGAAATTTTTTTGTTACACATTTTTTACCACAATTAAAAAAAATAAGAGCCACCCCCCCACGCCCATGTCTCTGCAGAGGTTCCACTGAGATGCACAATCTGCCAGAGAGACTTGCTAAAGACATGGATGGATCAGAGGCCACAGGGTTACTTCCCCATAGGACACAGCTAAGTTTTTAATTGTGGTAAAAGTATAACAAAACATTTTGCCAATTCAACAACTTTACATGTACAATTCTGTGACATTGATTATGGACATCATGTTGTACAACCCACAGCTAAGGTTCTGATTCATAAAACAGAGAAGGGGGTGCTTGGAAACAAAAGTAGATGCATTTTTAAGGAATTCAACTACTGTGTCTTTAAAATCAAGGGTAGACGTAGATGAGATTATGTGGCAGGCTGAGCCCTTCTCTGGCATCAGTCCCATTGAGGGGATGATATCCAGGGACCCTTTGGTATGTGGAGGCTGAAGTAAGGTAACTTTGCATCTTTTGGTCCTTCACTCGACTACTATGCCTAAACTGTTTTTAATAGGTAACCTAACTTTCTCCAAAACAGAAGATGGCACATATTGGCAGTTGTGAAAAACAATTTTTGTAATTTAGTTGTCTCTTCTGCATTCAGTATTTGCTGGGTCACTTTTCAAAGATACCATCTTAGAAACACAGGGAAGAGAGGGAATTAATAGGTACAATTAAAAAAAAAAGTTACCTCTTCATTTAAATTCTCAAGTAAGCCTGTTGTTGTCAGGTGCCACCGAGTCAGTTCCAACTCATAGTGACCCTCTGTACAACACAGTGAAACACTGCCTGGTCCTGCGCCATCCTCACAATTGTTGCTATGTTTGACTCCACTGTTGTAGCCACTGCGTCAATCCATCTCACTGAGGATCTTCCTCTTTTTTGCTGACCCTCTATCTTATCAAGCATAATATTCTTCTCCAGGGTCTCATCCCTCCTGATAACACATCCAAAGGATGTGAGGTGAAGTCCTGCCATCCTTGCTTCCAAGGGGGACTCTGGCTGTACTTATTCCAAGACAGACTTGTTCATTCTTCTGGCATATTGGTATATTCATGGTATATTCAATATTCTCCACCAACACCATAATTCAAAGGCATCGATTCTTTTTTGGTCTTCCTTATACTCATTGTCCAGCTTTTGTGCACATATGAAGCAACTGAAAACACCATGGCTTTGGTCAGGCACACCCTAGCCCTCAAAGTGACATCTTTGCCTGTCAGCACTTTAAAGAGGTCTTTTGCAGCAGATTTGCCCAATACAATATGTCATTTGATATCTTGGCTGCTGTTTCTGTGGGCGTTGACCGTGGATCCAAGTAAAATGAAATCCTTGACAACTTCAGTCTTTTCTCCGTTTATCGTAATGTTGCTTATTGGTCCAGTTGTGAGAATTTTTATTTTCTTTATGTTGACGTATAATCCATACTGAAGGCTGTGGTCTTTGATCTTCATCAGTAAGTGCTTCAAGTCCTCTTTACTTCCAGCAAGCAAGCTTGTGCCACCTGCATAACGCAGGTTGTTAATGAGTCTTCCTCCAATCCTGTTGCCCCATTCTTCTTCATACAGTCCAGCTTCTCAGATTATTTGCTCAGCATACAGATTGAATAGGTATGGGGAAAGAATTCAACCCTGATGCACACCTTTCCTGACTTTAAACCACGCAGTGTGCCTTTGTTCTTTTCGAACAACTGCCTTTTAATCTATGTACAGGTCCTTATGAGCACAATTAAGTGTTCTGGAATTCCCATTTTTCAAAATATTATCCATAATTTGTTAACGATCGACATAGTCGAATGTCTTTATATAGTCAATAAAACACAGGTAAACCAAATAAACCTGGGAGAATATAATTGATATTTCCTGTTATCAAATGAGATTAGGTTCTAGATAGTCATACCATCCACCAAAACATACATGGTGAAGAGGCAGTTCTATTCTGTCCTATAGAGTTGCTATGAATTGGAATCGATTCCATGGCAGTGGGTTTTTTCTTTTTCTTAATGAGTTCAGGAATCACAAATGTTAGAAACTGTCCAAGGGCCAGAAAAATTGCTAAAAACTCCCACAGCAACTCAGTTTGTCTCCACTGGTACACCCATGATGTGAATTTTAATCCTGACACCAGTGCCTATGCAACCTCATGGGAGGAAATCAACATTAAACTGACTTAGGGCTTTCCCCCTTTCTTTGATGAGGTTGGGGCCTTGAGGGTACAGTGTTTAAGAGCTTGGCTGCTAACCAAAAGGTTGGCAGTTTGAATCACCAGCTGCTCCTTGGAAACCCTATGGGACAGTCCTACCCTGTCCTATACGGTTGCTGAGTTGGAATCAACTTGGTTTTTTGGTTTTGATGAGCTTACTTCAGAAAATGAACCCTTCAGGTTCTCTCCTTTAAGGATTTTAAACAAACTGAAGAACATTTTACAAGTAGGAGAAAAAACAGTGATTTTGATCTAAGTCCCTTTCTCTTTGGAGGAAGAGAAAAACTCCTCATTTGCCCATGTTTATCATACCCCACACTGAACTGAGCCAGGGGCTAATACCGTATGTATGTGCATACTGACTCAGCTTTCCTCGTGCTTTCTCAACCAGGGTCTCAGTCCTCACATCCACAAAGGGAGGGAGGGAGGGAAGAAGCATGGCTGGTGGAGCTTATCAACAAGGAAACATGCTCACAGAGGCTATAAAACCTGTTCATGGTCATTGGCAGATCCAGGATTTCTGACTCTTGGTATAAAACAGTATCACCTCACCATGCTGCTCACTGTACAGCAGGGGTTTTCAAAGTGTGTTTCACAGCCACACACCATCGGCACCACCTGGGAGCTTGTTAGAAATGCCCATTCTTGGCTCTAGGCCAGATCTACTGAGTCAGAAGCTCTGAGGCTGGGGCCCAGCTCTCCATGGTCTCAGGAGCCCTTCAGGTGATTCTGGTGTATATTTAAGTTTAAGAACCACTGAGCAAGAGCAGACAGTGAATTCTACATTGAACTCAACTTTTTAAAAAATTCTGATGAACTATTTTTAAAAGCCAAGGCCTCAAGAGAGCCAAATACTCTTTGAGATGCATCACTTAGTGGAGCGGACAGACCTAGGCTCTGGTCCCTGCCCTGCACAGGGTAGCCACTGACCTTGGGTAAGCTATTTATCCTCTGTGAGCCACAGTTTCCCTATCTGTGAAATGGGGGATCATACCGGCCTTGCAGGGTGGTTGTAATAATTAAATGTAATACACGTGATGGGCCTGAGTCCCTCTGCTACTAAACCATAAAGGCGCCTACTGTCTGAAATAATCAGACATTTAATGTGTTTTTAAGTTAGTTTGTGCTCCATGTTTTATTAATTCTTTTGAAATTTGCCTCTATTTTTGCTGAGAACAAGCCCCAAAATAATAGGTTCTCCCTGTCCCCCAGTGAATTAAATTCGGTTTATTGAAGTTTTGGACTTCAAATCAACCTTTATCTTCTGAACACCAGTCTAAGGCTTGAAGTTAAAGGCTTGCAGTTAAAATTTTGAAATCGTGAGGTCAGGTACCTGGGTAGGATCTCTCCCTCCCTGAATCTTACTTATTTAAGCAAGAGATGTCTACCTTGCCACAGTGTCAAGTAGCAAAACACTGTGAGCAGGATGGATAAAGTTAAACAGTGTTCAAAATTTTGTGGGCATATGAGATTATTAGGTACTCTACACAGCTTCAGGTTGTTGCTGGCCCTGCTCAAATATAAACTCTGTAGTCTGCTCCCGGCCTCTCCCTTCCCTGATGGTGATGCCTTTGTACAATGCCAAGGGTGAGATCAGTGTAAAGGATTAGCCAAGGAGCTGATCCTGAGTGAGGCTGATTTGTGGAGGGTCTAAACTCGCTGCCTTAAGTCACCTGAAGGGTAACCTCAACTACGAGCTCCCTAGACTCCCTGCCATCTATCTCAGCCTGACCTTTACTTTAAGGCGGGAGACGTTTATTCTTTCCAAATTCCTCAATTTTGAAAGGGGCACAATGGTTAGTTAAGCAATTGGCTGCTAACCAAAAGATTGGTGGTTTGAACCCACCCAGAGGCTCTGTGGGAGAAAGACCTGGCGATGTGTTCCCATAAAGATTACAGTCTAGAAAACCCTATAGCGCAGTTCTACTCTATTACATGGGGTCGCTATGAGTCGAAATTGACTTGATGGCACCCAATAACATTCTCTCACTATGTTCTACTCACTTCATTGTAACAAACCAGAAGGATCTAGAGTAGCGGGGAGGTGAGACAACTGTGTAAGTTGAAATCCTGGTTGTGTCATGTGCTAGTTATGTAACTGTAGGCAAGTTGCTTAAATGCCTCAGTTACCTCATCTGTAAAGTGGGATAATGATATCTACCTTTCAGAATTACAATGAAGATTAAGTGAAATCATACATAAAAAGCACACTGTTAACGTAGTCAGCAATCAATTTATTTCCTATTATTTCAATTCCTTATTTTGCCAAGAGCGTCTTCTAAAAGGATCAGTGTAAGTTCACCTGCTGCTATATCTCCTTCCCACCAAGAAAATGGTGAAGACAGGCAGCCAGAAAGGTAGGGAAAAATGCAAACAGCCTGTTATACTCTGAAGTAATATAACCAGAGCATGAATAATTAAGAATAGACTGTTGTCTTTTAAAGAATTATCTATATGAGATCAAATTGACAACAGTAACTCTAAAGCTCAGAGGAGAAGTATAGGGGACAGTGAATCTAAGGTGAAATAATTTGGGAAGAGGTAGCAAGAACGGTGACACAATGTGAACAATGTAACCAATGTCATTGAATTTATACATGTAGCAATTGTTGAATGGGTATATGTTTTGCTGTGTATATTTTCAACAACAACAACAACAACAACAAAAAAGAAGTAGAAGAGACTGTTACTCTGATCTTCAGGATGCATAATATAGATCTTGCTTCTGAACAATCCATGAACAGGTGCAATATCATCATGCCCTGATTAGTGCTAGGTGCCCAAGAGGTCCTTAAGATATAAAGACAATGATGATAAAGACATTCTAGGTACAAATGACCCAAGATTTATTCTTATGCACTGGTACGTCCATTCATTTCAACAAATATCTGAAGCACTGTTCTAAGAGTCAAAGATAACTGGCTTCACGGAAGGACAACTGAGGGAATCCTCTTCGTTTTAGCAAACATGCTACTTAGTCATCTTACAGAAATACAGTGATAATAACCACACAATAAACGCTGGTTCCTGTATGCTGGCCCTGTGCCAAATGTGCGTTAGACATCGTTCATCTTCATAGAGGCCTGAAGTAAGCAATGTTGCAAGACACACTTTGCAGATTTGGAAACTGAGGCTTAGAAAGGTTAAATCACATACGCAAGCTTCCATGGTGAGTAAGCGACAGAGTCAGGACTGGCTTTCAAAACCTGTGTTCTGAACCAGGAGTGGATTATTCAATAGGCAAGGTAAGCACAGTGTTTACCTTGCTTACCAGATCATCTGTAGTGAACCATTTCACATTTTTTCAATCACATCAAAGATTCTGCTTCTAGGTATGGCTGGCTTCTGTCTCTCTCCCAACCCCACAGCACCTTCCTACAGAATCAAAGCCTCTTTTCAAATTTAAAGTCCCTGACAGGGATGGATGACCCAGTCAGCAAGGTAAGCATGGGCTTACTTGTGCTTACTTACTAACATGTAGTGAACAATTTCACAGATGATCTGGTAAGCAATAAGCACTGTTCTTACCTTGCCTATTAAATAAACTGCTCCTGTTCTTAACCCTTACTTGGTTTACTGCCCATGGATTTCTGCACATTTTTTTTTTCGTTTTCAATTGGCAGTGGACAGACGTTAGATCCAACTCAGCCTGTGCTGCCAGCCAAATCACCCTTATATTTGGGTTCATTGCTAAAAAGCCATGAAGGACTGAGACTTTATTTAGGAGGCCAAATATTTAGCCTACATTTAAGATCTTGGCCTAACCTATTTTTCTAGCTTCATCTCTTACACTTGAGCCAGCGGGGCTTATTGTCATTTTCTGAATGGCATCTACACGGCTCTACCTATATGCGGTTTTGCTCATTACACCATATGTCTCTCCCCTCTGCCCCCAGTAACTGTCAAGAATCCCAACCCCTCATTCAGGACCAGCCGGGATTGCTACTCTTCTGTAAAGCTTTTCCTAATCCCCAGCCCCACCCCATTCAGACCACTTGGCTTCAGAGCTGCTCAGATGTCTGCTCCCATTAATGTAATTAATGTAATTGACTCATCTTACTTCCTGCCTGTAAATTCTCAGAGCACTTAGCCCCCGGCCGCTGCTGATCGAATCAGGTTCATTTACGGTTCCAGTAAACAATGCAGTAAAGGAAATGCCAAGTTATAAGGAGTATCTTATTTTCATTACTCCCCAATTCTTCATTCACTTTACAGTCTCTCCTGTATAGCCCACATCACAAGTATGTTCAAACATCGGTTATGTAAAAGACTCTCTTGGCCAGTGGAAACACAAAGCTGCATTAGTGGTCCAACAGCTTAGTGACTGTTCTTTGTATGCCAGGTTGCAATTGAAAAATACTTTGGTTGGGGATTTATTGTCAGAAAATTTGAAGACAGAACACATTTAAAAGTTTGGGGCGTCATCACCATTATTTTGTGAAGGGAGATAAAATTACCAGCTTTATTTCCGATAAAATTGCACTGGAGGATACAGCTTTGATGTGTAGTAACATCCATGCTTCCCATGTCCACACCTTCTAATAAGATGCCCATCAGGTAACTGGCATGCTGGCACACACTCACCCAGGACCCTGTGCCCTGATCTACTTGCATTTGCCACCCAGAGGCATGAACAGGCAAGCACGATCCCATCTGCAGGACAGGCAAAGCCTAAAGCAGACAGAATTTCTAAATAATAGCTCCTCAAGGATCTCTTTTCAAATCAAGTCATTAATTGTCATTTAAAACTAATCTATTTCATGTGACACTCTCAGCTAAAAAAACATTGCAGTAGACTACACTAAAATATAATCTTTTAATAATATAGGGGAGCCCTGGGGGTGCAATGGTTAAGTGCTCAGCTGCTAACCAAAAGGTCGGCGGTTCGAATCCACAAGCCGCTCCACAGGGAAAAGACCTGGGGGGTCTGCTCCCTTAAAGTCTACAGCCTAGAAAACCCTATGGGCCAGTTCTACTCTGTCATATAAGGTTGCTATGAGTCAGAATCAACTTGACGGCACACAACAACAACAACAACAATGTAGGGAGTTCCTGGGTAGCACAAATGGTTGAACACTCAACTACTAATGGAAAGGTTTGGTGGTTCAAATCCACCCAGAGGTGCCTCAGAAGAAATACCTGGTAATGTGCTTCTGAAAGGCCACTGGCTTCAAAACCCTATGGAGCACAGTTCTACTATGACATACCTGGGGTCACCACGAGTTGGCATCCACCCTATGGCAACTGATTTGGTTTTGGTGGTAATAACATAGGAATAAGAATTTCCACTCAACTTTATCAAACTCTGCCTTTATCTGTAAGTTTATAAAAATGCTAGACTATCTTAGAGAAGACTGGACACAGTCTACTAGATCTGAGACATAGCCACTATATCAAGGGAGTAAGAATAATTTTAGGCCATTACTTACCTTGATCCAATGACGTCAAAAAGATGTTGCCAACGATCATTAATTTTGTTGAGCTTGTCATTGATCTCAGCTGCTCTCGTCTTGTTGCTCGCCTGGATCAGCTGGTCTCCCATTTGCTTCAACTGGAACTTGTTTTCGCTAAACGTGTTTATTTCTTCCATGCAATCCTGGCAAAGGCACCAAAACATGAAGCCTTTATTACCGATGAAAATTCATTTTCTCTCCAGCCGCTAACACAGAGTTGCCTGATGAAATTTTTTTAAATGTTTAAAAATCCTCACATTCCTGTTTGTTCAACTCTTCAGTAAATAGCTAAAAAGTCAAACAAAGCCCACTAGGCAAATGTGTAAAATGTCAGGCAGGAGTTACTCCCTGAATTCCACAGTCCTGGGTTCCTATCACAGATTCTTCTAATCTAACCTACTTGGAAGGGGACTAAAGTATGGAGCATAACTAAATTTGCTTAATATTAGTGAGCGCTTTTCTGAGGTTTGACAGAGTGGCATTTTGGGTCTTTGTAGCAAGAATGCTCTTTCCACACTTCCCTGTGGGGATTAGTAACTATTTCAAAATTATGGGTACCAATGTTGTTGGTCTCTCTCCTTGGTGACTGACACTCCTTAACAATAACAACTAGAGAAACCATAACTTGCTTGAGGCATGAAATGATGCTCAAGGAGATGTGAGCCTCTTCTCTGGCCAGACTTCCTAACCAAGAGAAAGCAGCTCTCCTCAGTACACACCAGCATACCCACCCATTAACAGTCCCACACTTCCTATCTCTGGAATTCGCACCACTAAACATAGTGAGAGAGTCCCTTTACAGTTCTAAAATGTTATTAGAAAGTTATCTGTAACTTTATATTCCTTTGAGGCTGTGGCTGAGGAGGGCACAGAATTCCCCAGTGGTCTCACCTGTATCCACCTGGATACCCCTGCTTACCTTCTGTAGCTTTTCAATCATTTCTTCAATACTAATATCGGCTGTCTGTAGAACTTTGTTTTCCATCTGCACCAGCCATGCACACAAATCTTTATTCTTTTCATTGAACACAATCCATGAATTGAGTCTGTCTTCAATCTCCTGTTTGCGCATAGCCACCTGTGAATGAAAATGCATCTGGCAGCTTAGTACAGCCGGACATTTTCCCTCTATCTTTCATCCCCTATTGAAAGGAATATGAATTTCCTTCATTTTAACCAGAATCTCTATAGACTTAAATCTTTATGTTTTTGCCTTTTAAATACCTAGGGATTAACATCAACAGAAGTTTCTTACATTTTTGACCAATGCCAAGAAAAGCAATGCAACACAGATTGTAACTGAAGTGTGACTGATTGAAATTCAGTTTTATCTAACATATTTCTCAGGACTAGGCAACGTTTCCTTCTGTCATACCTAAGGCCAACAAGAGCCTGAGCCAACTCAATGGCAACTATAATGCTACATTAAAAATTAGAAAGAGGAAAGGTTAGAACAGTTCTCATTAAGCACCACCCAAATTCCTTCTGTTCATTGTTGTTTCATTTACACTTATTGGCTGCTTCCAAACCCACTGTTGTTGAGTCGATTCCGACTCATAGTGACCCTATAGGACAGAGTAGAACTGCCCCATAGGGTTTCCAAAGCTGTAAATCTTTACAGAAGCAGACTACCACATCTTTCTCCTGCAGAGTGGCTGATGGGGTGGGTTCGAACCGCTAACCTTTTGGTTAGCAGCTGAGTGCTTTAACCACCATGCCACCAGGGCTCCATACTGACTGTTCACTACATGCTAATTTACAACTGTATGACCCAAATCCTTCCCCTTTAATCCTTATACCTACACAAGGCCAATGTCTTGCCAATTTAATTTAGAAACTATAATCCAAATCACAATATAAATCAAACATTTGTAATGCAACTGGACCAGGAAAATTAAAGTCACTTAAATGTCCTAGTGTTATGCTTCAAAAACAAGGCAAAATAAAAACAACGCACATCACTCAAATTTAATCTACGTTCTCATTATGTGCAACGGCTCTGGGTGGAAACCATGGAAGTGTGGCCAAATACTGGTCTGCAGCAAGCAGGCTGACCCCAAAGTATCCAAGATCCCAGTAAGCATAGCCAACCCCTTCGGTGAATCAGCAAACGGTTCTCCTCCTTACAGGGTTCCATTTTTTTTTTTTTTTAAACTTGCATAAATATAAACTTAAAGAATGCAAATCAGCCTTTCTAAACATATAAAAGTACTCCCAGGTCTTAAGATCTTTAGAATCTCAGAGTTACAAAGAGTAGCTGAGTTTCTCTGGTAAAGTTTAACATTCCAATTTACCGATGGGGATACCAAAGATAAACTCCTTGAGTCTTTCCTGCTACGTACAAAAACCTCTGCTCTTTTCAGAGTTAGGCAAAAAATCAACTGTTTGTACAACCAAATGTATTTTTTTTTTTTAAAAAAGGGCTTTAAAAACTAGTTCTACAAAACAAGTATTGTGTTTCTATTCTCCAGAGCAGCTTTTTAAAAATCCTGGCAGTTTGCATAGCTTCATTCTGATTGGTTTCATAATGGCAACAATTAGGAACATCTGGGCCCCAGCCAAGGCGTTCTGGTGGCAGAGTGGTTGAATCACTCGACTGCGAACTGAAAGGTCAGTGGTTCAAACTCCAGCTGCTCTGAAAGATGTGGCAGTCTGCCCCTGTAAAGATTTACAGCCTTGGAAACCCTATGAGGCAGTTCTACTCTGTCCCTATAGGGTCACCTTGAGTCAGAATTGACTTGATGGCAACGGGTTTTTTCGGTGTGGGGCCTCAGCCTTTGAGTCCGCCTTAACTTTTAGGATACTTTTCACATGTTCTAAGCATTTTTTTTTTAATTAAATTAAAATTTGAATAAGAATTCTAAAAGAACATTTAAAATTGGGGCACAGTGTGAATATTAAATACTAAAATCAAGAAGCAGAAAATGCCATCTTTTTTTACTTTACTAAAATACATTCACAAGTGTCTGAATTTCAACTTTTAAATACTGTCTCTCCTAAATTCACAAAAATGAGATAAAGAGGTTTTTTAAACCTTCTTCCCTGAGTCCTGATTGTAATATGCTGGTCAGTACTTGAAATCCATACAAGGCAGAGAGCAGAATCCATGCAACTTCTCATAATTGCAGCTTTTCCCCCACTTAAGGTGATTTTTTAAAAAGCTCACTAAAAAACCGTGCAAAGTTCCAGCACTCTGCGCTAAAGAAACAAAGGGTCATATCTGCTAAACTGTGTTGCTGCCTTCTAAAGGCACAGCGGCGGCCTGGGCTCCAACTGCAAAGGGCCTCCCGGTTCAAGGAAATTAAGCTCCTTCCTACTGTGTCTGGCCTTGGGAGACATTTCAATAAACTGAAACAACTGTCCTGCAGTTAACTGACTTACTCTTAAGCAGAGGTCCTCCCATTGTCTGTGCAAATGCTCAATTTGCTCTTTCAAAACCATCACGTCCTCCACAAGAATGTGCTGGGTTAGGTCAGCCTTCATGGTGTGAAGTTCTCTCAAGTTCTCAGTCCAGTTAGCCAAAGACTTCTCTAGTTCCTGCATTTAAACACAAGAAGGGGGAGAAAAAGGCTTCACCTCAAATACTGCTGTTGTTTCCAAACCTGTTGGCTAATCCTTTGATTGGACTCTGGGGGAGGGGAGGCCAGGAAAGGGGAGGGACCTTCTGAATGAGAAACAACCTCACCGGGAGCCTCTGCAGTTGTGGTTGGCTGGTTCTTAACTAACCTTTTCCTCAAAGGAAAACTCTTTTTCTACTTTAATTTCTAATTTCCTCAGGTAGGTCAGATTTTTTTTTATACTTAATTCAATTTCAAAGTCAGGTAGGCCTTTAGTTTTATTTAGAGGAAAGTATTTTTGTAGTTGAGAAACAGCCTTAAACACACACACACACACACACACACACACACTTTTAATTCTGAAACTACAGAAATGCTGCCTACGGTATTTCCCATTTTTGGAAACTCCTAAGAAATGCATTATTGCAATTATGGCAATCATATAACAAAAACAGCTGTTTAAAGGCAATAATTTATTTTGGGGTTTTGGTTGTTGAAAAGAATGAGTATAATGGAAGAGAAAATAAGTTGTTCTCTAATAATTGGCCAGAGACTGGTTAGCAAAAATTTCTCCAGTGATAGAAATATTTACGTTTTAAGGCAAAGTATTTATCAAATTAAAACTTTCTGAATTCTAGGACTTAATCAAGAAATTACTTTCACAACAGGGAGGTCTAAGGAAACAGCCAGAATACTCAAAGTGTGAAAATACCCCAGATTTTTACTGTTTTTACAATTCTTCATTCTTTGGTATATTTTAAGGATCTCCATTCATACCTGTCAACTAAAATCTGAAAGAATATTCCATTTACAACACAGGGAAGTCTGAGAGGCGGCGACAACAATGTGCTAATTCTGATTAACTTACAGAGATTTAGAAGCTACACTTCCATTCTTATACAACTTGCCAATGAGAACTTATATTTAAGAGAGTGGCTAGAAGAAGTCTTTCTAAAGGTAGCATGAAGATTAAGAAATAACATCTTTTATCAGAAGAAAAAGCATTACTTTAAATTTCTGGTACCTAGTTTTAACTTCGCAAGTTCAGTAAAGTTCATGAGAGCAGATTTGAAGTGGAAGACTTTTAACAGCTACATAACACACAAGTGGCAGCTCACAAGCTGAGATATACCACTCATTAATTTAAAACTTGTCCTGCGGAGGAGCACATGGTTAATGCCCTTGGCTGCTAATTGAAAGTCCAGCCAGAGGTGCCTTGGATGAAAGGCCTGGCAATCTACTTCCAAAGAGTCAACCCTAAAATGGGTCGCCATGAGTCGAAATCGACTTGATGGCAAAACAAAAAACTAGAGGAGACCCAGAAAACCACTGGGCTTTACACAAAGTTTTTTTTATCAGTTACTAGGAAGCTTAGACTGTCCATGGTCAGGGGTACTGGCTTCGATGCCTACATGGCAGATGGGCATGTTTAAATCAATTCTGTTTGGATACTTGGTTTCTCACAATTCAAAGGATAATTCACAGATGTAAAACTTTTGAATATGGACATTGTTATGATTCTTAAGAAATATTACCAAATTGTGCCTCAAAGGAATGACAGTGTCTACATGCTTTTCGGCATTCTGTTTTATGTACTTTGGGGGTAAGTTTAATATGTGAAGTGATTCCTGGTTAATCTTTAAATTTGCATTTCTGTAATTACCGTTCCTCACTCCTTCACCTTGATGGCCCCACAAATATATTTAGTTAATTCCTCCTGAAACTTTCAGATTTCAGCCACAAGGTAACTTCCTCTGGGGAGCCTTCCCTGAGCCATCAGACAATGTTGGGATGCCTATACTGACAGTCATTAAGCTTCTAATTATTCATACACTGCACACACACACACATATACATTTATGCCTATTGTACAGCCATCTGGTAAACACGTGTCTCTCTGGTAAACTGGACTGTCAGCTCCACACTGGCAGGGACCATGACAACATCGCTCACCAGCACCTACCACAGTGCCTGCTACATGGTATCCTCAGATACCAAAATGCATGATGAAAAGGAAAGCAATTTGGCAATATGTGTCAAGAGCTTTAAAATGTTCATAAATACTAAGTGAGAAAAGCAAGGAATCAAACAATAAATACAGAGAGCTCTACTGTGGAAATCTACTACAGAGGACAATCACTACTTGTACAAATATTTCAGAAATCATGCTTCTGCCTTTAAATGAAACTACCTCAAATTTGCTTTCAAGCAAAACTTGAAAACTTTTCAGAAGGAAATGTAGGAAAGTTATCTCTATGACTTTAGTATGGGGATTTTCCAAAAGAAACAAAAAGTACAAAGCATACAGGAAAATACTGACAAATTCACTGACATTAAAATTTAAAAAAATATTTTGTTCAGTCAGAGGCACCCAGAAAAAAAGAGGGGCGAAAAGCTCTAGAATGAGAGAACATTTGCAATGTACATACTCTACAGGGGAACAGTATTTAAATAAGCTCCTTCAATTCAATAAGAAAAAAACAAATAGCCCAACAGAAAATGAGTAAAGGCTATAAATAGGCAATTACAAAGGGTAAACCTGAATGAGCAATACATATGAAAAAATGTTCACTTCACTAGTAATTAAACTATGAAGCAATACTATCTCACACCTATCAGATAAGCAAAAGTTAAAAAAAAAAAAAAGAACCTGACCATCTGAGTGACTGGAAAAGGGATATATGAATTGTTTTATGCTCATATAATACAAACTACATAGCAGTGAGAGTGAATGAAGTTACAGGTATCAATAGCTATAGCTCACAATCATCATGATTTACATTACACATGGTGTAGAGTATGGTACTGCTTATATTAAGTTTAAAAACAAGGAAAGCAATACTTCTACACTTCACTGAGAGCTACACATACATGCAGTAAAACTAAAGAAATGCATAGGAATGTTAAACGCTAAATTCAGAAGGGTGGATATCTCTAGGTGAACAGGTGTAGGAAGTAGGTTGAAGATGGTATACTGTATTTGTAATGTTTTATTTCTTCAGTTAGGTGATGAGTTCATGGCAGCTTGTCAGATTATTTATTATGCCTTTTTGCATATTACAAATTTTTATAATCAAGAAAAAGGATGCAGGGCGAAGAATGCTAATTTCCAACATAGTCTGAAGTATGAGGCTACTCATGTCACCCTAATTTTTCAATCTGATCCATCCCTGAAATCAGCGAAGTAAGAAAAAGATGATTCCAATAGGCTCTCAATGTCTTTGTAAATCAAGCCTATAGACAGGGAAGAGAAGCAGGGAGTTCCTGCTTTTGGGAATTTTCTTGGTCTAAATTCTTACCCATAAATTTGCCTTGTCTTCTGCAAAGGCCTATCCTACCTAGGAATTTTTGCCAGTGTGGTATCAATTAGACAAAATACAGTTGGCAAGTTTTATAAAAATGTTATACTTGTGCAAAAAAAAACCAACCTACCGGCTTCTAAAAAATAAATTCTTTAGTCATACTTTACTCTCATTTCAAAGACAAGGTCATATGATAAGGGAACAGCTTTCAAATAATCTCTGAGGCCACATCTTATATTAAGGAGACCCTGAAGGATAAAACCCCTAAGATCCTAAGAAGTTAATTTTTGCACAATTTGTTCCATCTCCACGCACGGGTTTCAAAGAGCATCGATTCCAGTTCCTTAAGAGATCAGGATGTTATGTTCGAAAATAGGAAAAATGTTTTCCAACTGAACATGAAAACTCAGTTTCAACAGAGAAATGGAAAGGCAAACTTCAAGTACTCAGAAAACAGCTAAGTGATTATCTCGAACACCGCTTCAGATTTCAATACCTTAATCAGCTCCTTTTCTTTATGCAGGTCCTCATGAAGTTCTGGAAGAGGATCTTTACTTTTTGCCTTTAAAGCTTGCAGCCTGCTTTTCAACTCCTTGATTTTCTTTTCGCACTGGTCCCAAGTCTATTTGAAAACAGTATTAAAAATAAGTACTTTTTTCTTTAAGAATGAACTGTCAAAATGGAAAAACTCATTTAATCTATATAATTTTTCTGTTAAATGTGTTTTTACAAAGCAAAAAAAAATAGTTGCTGTGTCGATTCCAATTCATGGCGACCCATGTGTGTCAGAGAACTGTGCTCCATAGGGTTTTCAGTGGCTGATTTTTCAGAAGTAATCACCAGGCCTTTCTTCTGAGGTGCCTCCGGGTGGACCCAAACCTTCAAACTTTCAGTTAACAGCCAAGCATGTTAATTGTTTGCACCACCTAGGACTTCAATTCCCCATCTTGAGCAGACTGCAGTCTAGAAGAGCAACCCACGGTGTCTCAGTGCCTCTTTATAGCCTTACATGTGCCTCATGTCAACCACTGGTTGGCCTTTGCTTTGAAATTTTTCTTCCTCCCATTCCATATCCTTGATCTATCTAATTTTATCTATTTTAATTTTAAGAGTTCATCTTTAAAACACTACTGTAAGGACTAATGTTTATCACTGACAGTCCATGGGCATATGCTATAATAGCAACATATAGTAAAGGCACTCAAGCAATTCCCTTCTTTTCTAACATCATCCCTATACTCTCTCTTCCCCTTTCTAGGAGTTAGGCTTTAGTGACCCTTTCACATTCAAGCTTTACTTCTCCATTGTCTACTATTGTTCTCTCTGCTGCTTTCTACTTAAAGCACTTTGCCATTTACGAAGCATTTTCAACTTTAACATGTCATTGTAATTATAGTAACTTTAGAAGACAGACAGGGCAATTATTATTACCACATTTAAAATGAGAAAGCTGAGGTCAGAGAGGCTCTGACTGACCCAAGGATATATGGTTAAGGAGCAGCACAGTCGAGAGTGGACCTGAGACTGTAGTCTCCACTTCTACTATCATTCTTTGATGCCATTTCTTTTCCTCAAACCTTACATTACTGAGCAATTACATAGTTGCCTGCATTTTCACACCTGCATTTAGAATTGCTTCGTTAGGGCAAGTTTCTTCTGACGTTATAAAAAGACAGACATAAAATAAAACACTATTCTATTTTTCAGTACATTTGATACTTAAGCATACTTGGATTGGCCCAATTCTCTGGTAATGCCTCACTTAAGTGGAGTTCACTTGTCTAGGAAACTCAACAATCTGGAGCTCAACCAAGAAGGAAACAAAAGAGAGGCAAAATTACGTGTCCTTATTTCTTTCACCAAATTATTAATTGTATTTACCATCATGGTTTAAACATAGCAGATTCTCAACAACTATTTGCTGAATAAATGAATTTCACATAGTTTACGTAACAAAGAAGATTCAGGCCCTCTACTCATAGGAGAGATGCTCAGGCTCTCACTCAGCACATAAAAACAAAAAACCCATTGCTGTCGAGTAGATCCTGACTCATAGTAACCTTATGGGACAGAGTAGAACTGCCCCATAGGGTTTCCAAGAAGCAACTTACAGATTCAACCATTGTGCCACCAGGACTCAGCACATATCTATTTTTTATTCAGAAGGACATCTCTGGCAAGCTTGGTTATCTGGTTTTGGTGCACAGAGCAGATTAGAGAGGGAGTGGTCATTCTTGGAGAAACAAAAAGTGAAAATCGACTGCTTAATGTTAAGAAGAAAGGAAAAACCCATAAAAACCATATAAGAACTTTAAAAAGCATAGTAGTTTAGGGCTGTGGAGAGTAGGTTCAAACAGCTCAGAGTCCTTGACAATAACTTGGTGTTTTAGCATTACAATACAGTAATGATTTTCCTAATAATGATCCCAAAATAAAACATTTTGGGTTCCAAAGGTATGATTGTAAATTATCTGGGAAATTCACATAAGTGGAAAAAGGTGTTCTATGATGATAGCAGAATGATGAAGTAGCACTCTGCTGATTCTCATATAAACCCCACTGCCGTTGAGTATATTCCAACTCGTAGCGACCCTATAGAATGGAGTATAACTGCTCCACACGGTTTATTTTCATATACTGCACCCAAAAGCAGACCATACGTAGAACACTAATTTTGTGTATTAAGCTTCCATTGAACATGAATACGTTTCCTGTTTCATAAAAGTAAATACCTAAATAGAACCTTGAGCATTTATATACTTTAATACTGAGCTTTTTCCAACACTATATCATTATTTTACATTAGGTAACCGACTTGACTCACATGCATTAGTGGGACTTGAGTTCTCTTGGGAAGCTCAAAATACTGTGATTTCCTAAAATCAATTCCTATTTTCACTCAGTGAGCAAAATTTTATGTACCACGTTTGAGTATCACGAATGTAAACAGTGGGCTTACCTCTACAAGGCTCTGGAAATGTTTAATCATTTCTCCTACTTGAAGTTCTGTACCCTTCCAGCTGTCCTGAAGTTGTCTGATTTTCTTGTCAATTGATTCTTTAGTTTCCAGGTCAGTTACGCTCAGTAACTTTTCCCCAGCTTCCAAGGTTAGTGCATAGGCGGTTTGTCTTCTCCGAAAATAAATTTCTTTATTCTAAAACAAAAGTGATTTGTGTTAGTCTCTGATGTGATCAAAGCATGTTTGTGTGTATTTCCTTTAGAGGCTTTTTTTTTTTTTAATGTTAAATGTGATATAAATTAGACAAATCTGGTTTGAATGTGTACACACACACACAATTCACATTAAAGGCTAATGTTTTACATCAAGTAGACAAGTGTACTACCGAATGATGGGTTCTTAATTTACAAGGACTGGTAAGAGACAGGAAACCCTGGTGGCGTAGTGGTTAAGTGCTATGGCTGCTAACCATAGAGATCAGCAGTTTGAATCCACCAGGAGCTCCTTGGAAACTCTATGGGGCAGTTCTACCCTGTTCTATAGGTTCGCTATGAGTCAGAATCGACTCGATGGCAGTGGGTTTGGTTTTGGTTGGTAAGAGACAAGATTGTTAGTGTAATGATTGGAAGCATAGAGCAATGAAAAATGTACTTCAAAGAATAAAAGTGTATGAGATAGAAGGATCTAACAGTGTTAAGAAAATGGCTAGAATATTAGACCTGAAATTAAGAGCAAATACCCACTATCATCATGGTACCAGAGATAGCTTACTCACAACCCACAAGGATAGAACGTGCACATGATGCTAAACAAGTATAAAAAGAGGAGAGAACAAATAAAAAAGGTGAAACAAAATAAACATTTAAGCCTTATTCTGGGCATATAAACATGTATACCAATATATACAATAAAGGGCTAGCTTTAAAAAATTCCATTGGAATATCATGTAGGCTTCTCTTAAAAAGAGGACTTAGTTGTTTACAATACAAAAATGAAGTAAAAATCTTTTGAGTCCTACTTCCCAAAGCATTTGTTTCAGGAAAAAAAAAAAAATTATATAGATTTTGTCTGCTCTAACTATGACAGTTTCCTCCATCTTTAAATTCCTCAAGGGAGACATAATGTAGGCATTCTCCAAAATGGAAGCTGATTTAAAAAAAAAAAAAATTCAACAGAGCATTGATTTACAAATGCATTTCTGAAAAATCTTGAGATAATCTAAATCCAAAGGAGGAAAACAGAGTGTGTCCTCAGGAGCAGCACACAAATAAGAGAAAATGCAACTCAGTGAACATACTGCCACTCCACACTTGTCCTTCCAACATACACTACTGCTCAACATACCCACTTAGATCAATGCTTTGATAGCCATCTCAAACTTACCAGACCTGTTTCCCTTCCAGCCTTCCCTGAATTGGTCAACAGCATGCTATTCACACCAAGATACTCAATTCAAAAACCTAGAGTCATCCTTGATTTAGCTTTTTCTTTTACCTACCACATCCAAACCATTAGCAATCCTTGTAAACTCTACCTACAAAAATATCCCTTTTTTCATCTTCACTGGGATGACTCTTATGTAAGCCACTATACTAACTCTCCAAGGCTACTGAAATAGCCTCCTAACGGGTTAGGGAAGACTGTATTTTTCCAGAAACTGCTGCAACAATATTCCCAGTCCTATATGCTCTTCCAGAACCTTGCCACTGCCCATCAAGTGGTAGAGCTTCTGTCCCCTCCTCTTCAACTTGAGTACACACATATAACTGCCTTAATCAATAGAGTTTGACATACACGGCTTCTGAGGCTAGGTCTAAAAGGTCAAAAAGGTTCTGGGACATGTGCCAATGAAGCCATAAGCCACCTTGTAAGAAGTCTAGCTACCTAGAAGCCTTCATGTGGAAAGACCACAGAGAATGATGACCAAGGAGCCCCAGCTGCTCTAGCAACTAGCTGTCCGAGTCCTCCCAGCACTTAAACTGCTATTTTCTTATTTATTTGGCTGATTGTCCCCAACCAAACCAAACCTACTGCTGATGAGTTGATTCTGACTCACAGTGACCCTATAGGACAGAACAGAACTGCCTCATAGAGTTTCCAAGGCTGCAACATCTTTCTCACACGGAGCATCTAGTGGGTTCGAACTGCCGACCATTTGGTTGGGAGCCGAGTGCTTTAACCACTGTGCAACCAGGGCTTGCTCTAATTATCCCCCTAGGATATAAATTCCTTGGAAGCAAGGATCTTCTCTTAAGCCATACCATACACCCAGCACTTACAAGTGACTAGCACACAGCAGGCAGGCTCTCACTCACTATTTGATGACTGGATGACTGAAAGAGGAAAGGACAGGATTTCAAAAGGGTGGTGTTTGGCTTAGCTATACCTCTAAGGTAAAGAATGGTTTATAGCTCAATGAAACATGCTCTGGGAATAGCCAACTAATTCTAATGCTATGACTGCCATGCAACTTTGTGATGGAAAATTTGGTTGCCTAAATAAATGTGCCCTTCAAGAGTAAGCAGGACTCCCATTTTAAATGACTACACTGGTAGTCAATTTATATATTAGTTCTTTAAGAGCTTGGGTGGTATGAATCTGTCACCCTCAACACCACTCCTTCCCCACTCTACCCACCCATCATTACTCATCCTGACTTTACTCATCCCAAGAACCAGGAAAGCCTCACTACTTCTGAATAAATGGGTAAGTTTGGGTTTCTGACCCCAAAAAGCTGAGGACCAGGCTGTGGACTGTGGTGACCCGACCCAGCTGCTTCCGTATCATTGAGAGCACACTTTAACTAAGGTATCACAAACCCAAAAAAACCAAACCCACTGCCGTCCAGTCGATTCCAACTCATAGCGACCCTATAGGACAGAGTAGAACTGCCCCATAGGGTTTCCAAGGAGTGCCTGGAGGATTTGAACTGCTGACCTTTTGGTTAGCAGCCATAGCTCTTAACCACTATGCCACCAGGGTTTCCTATGACATCACAGAAAATATAAAACCTGAGGTGTGTGAACATCTTACAAATAACGACCACTTTCTAACCCTGTAGAGTTCACACTGCTCCTGTGTATATCCTACCTTGAACTCGTGGATCAGACTCCTTGTTTGGTAGAGACTGTAGCAATCCTGGCTCCTCACCACAGACAGCAGGTGGCTGGTGTCAGTGAGGAAACGGAGCAAGTCCTCTACAGAGGCGCTGAAGTACTGCCACTGCCTCACTAGCACATCGATGTCACCCTTCCTCTGATGAACCCTCTGGGCAGCACTCTGCCACTGGTCCTTCAGCATCGTAAATTTCGAAACAAACTCCGGTCTTGGTAAAAACAGAGGGTTAGCTAGTTAATTATTACAGTGAATCGTAATGTGAACGCACAGAAAAAATGATCACCAATGGGTAACAGAAGCTCAGATTTGCTATTTACCTGCACAATTTACAAGGAAAAAACTCCTTGAAGTATGAGCATTATTCAACTCACACATGATGGGAGCTCTGGGCAGGGGCAGTGTGTGAGTTAGAGAAAAGAGATCTAGTGGAAGATGTTAGCATGTAACCTGGTGTTTTGCCAGCATGCATGGCAATCATTCCCTTAAACAAACTGAAGCAGCTTTTACATACCAAATACTGCATGGGAGACTAGATAACGGATCAATGGGAAAGGGATGAACAGGCTGGTACTGATTACTTGAGGGTGGTACTTTACATAATTTGAGCAATAAAGAGCATGCTTTCTACAACTATTCAACTAGTTCTTTCCCAGATAAATGTTGTTGAGTGCTGTTGAGTCAAGCAACTCCATGTGACAGAGTAGAAGTGCCCCAGAGGGTTTCTAGGCTGTAGTCTTCACAGAAGCAGGTCGCCAGGTCTTTCTCCAGTGGAGCCATCGGATGGGTTCAAACTGCCAACCTTTCAGTTAGCAGCTGAGCGCATAACTGTTGTGCCATCAGGGCTCCTTTTCCAGATAAATAATACTCATGATTTAAAAAAAAAAGGCCATTTATGAATTATGGAAAAATGTCCTATTTTGCCTTACTGATCAAATCAAAGCTAGCTGACCCTTCCAGAACTGGCTTCAATTTATTACTTCTGATCTAGGAAGAAATGGGCTTTGTATTTCTTAATTATGCTGAAAGAAGAACCAGAGGTATATGGGTGGAGACGGAGGAAAAAAAAAAACCTATCAGAAAGTTTGGGGAAATATTTAAGAAGTGAGGCCACCTCGAGGCTCTGTCTGCCAGTTGCACAAGCAGGTTCAGTTACAGCTGCCAGGCTAGGCTAAAGGGCTCTGCCTTGTGACCCCAACCCCGTGAATGTAGTACAGAGAGAAACTCCTTCTTTCACAACCGTGACATAGCTACCTGCTGGGAACAGAAGTACTTCAAAAATTATTTTTTAAAAAGCAAAACATCATGAGGGAAAGAGAAGACAGGAACACATATCACAGAAAAATCACTTGGGGTTAGAACTCAGATAACTGTATGTGGCAAGAGGGTATTTGCAAAAGCTTCTGCTAAGCCTGTCCACTACCCAACTTTGGGAAAAGTGCCGCTGATGTTTTAATGGCCACATAGCAAGACTCTGTCCTGACACAGAGTCAGAAGACTGGTCCCATTGTGGTTGATTAACTAGTATGCGGTTGGAGCTGACATAGTCAAGTTGCATAGTGGAAGGCCTGCCCCAACCGCAGTACACTCCGTATACCTACAACCATCATACACCTGGACAACTTACCTCTTCTCTACTTCTGCTGTGTTCAGGAGTTGTAAGGACTGGGTGACAAAAGAGTCAGCAATTGTCTGGTTTATAGAAACTTCAGCTTCTAACATCTGCAGATACATCAAGATATAAAACACTAGCTAATATAATTCATTTTATGAATAAGAAAGTTCTATTTCCTACTAACACCTAAGCTCACAGAGGATATATGACATGATTCATTTCCAAAGTATTTGAGCCTAACTACCAAAAATGCTCACCCATCACATCAACATTACCTATGAATATAGTCTTAAAAGTTATAATAACTATGTCTAATTATAATAGCAGGTACCATTCATTTCTTCCACAATTTGCTAGGCATTGTGTAATGTATGCTTATCTCATTTACTCCTTAACCTTAGGACTTAAGTACTATTATTATATCCATCTGACAGAGGAGGAAGCTAAAGTGTAAAGAGGTTTAGTAATTTACTTGAGGCCACCCAGTTTTTTGGCTGGGTGGATTTCATTTTCATTGACTGATCTTAGTGGCGCAATCCAAACTTAAATAGGTTACATAAAAAGTTACAGTGAGCTGATCACGCACACTTTTGAAATGCAGGATCTGCCCTTGACCACCAGGAACTATTTCCAAACATACACCAGCACAAGTATGGGGGGGGGTGTGACACTTTGTAAAATTATTAATGCTGGAATTATTCTGATGCCAGGTGCGCTCCAATGTTTTAGAGAATTTATCAGTGAAAATGCAAAGGTGAGCTGGAGTATTTTAACATGCTTTTGGTAAAGTGGTGTATATATAACGTTTTTACTCTGTGGAAGCAAAATTGTGCTAAAAGTCTCCATTTACTGCAGAAAACGTAGGAGTGCTGTCACTATTAAAACAGAGCAAGAGAACAAAATACAGAATTTACGACATGTGAGAATTTTACAAGTGATCAGGTGACAACTGTATTTGCTTCATGACATATATTCTGTATTTTGAGATTGATAGGTACTCTCTGTATTTTAAATTCATCTCTCCCTGACTCCTGTCCCAGACTGAGGGGTGCAAGGGTGGGAGGCAGCACAGGTATACCTCATAGGATTTCTGCTGTTCCAGGAGAGCTTGAAGATTGCTGGCCATGTTCACTTTCAGCATTTCTTCTATCTTGTCCAGAAGCTGGACCCATTTTTCACAACAGTAAAGAAACTTTTCATTCAATCCAATTCCCTGAAGCTCACTACAAAGGTTTAAAAACAAAAGAGCCACATAAGAATGGCATTGCCAACCTCAAGCCATTCACTTTACCTTAACTGAAACAGAATGATAAAGAAGGGGTGCTCTGACCTGCTGCGTTCCAGCGCTGTCGCTGTGGCCCGGATCCACTGCCGGTTCATATTTTGTAATGTCTTTACAGCTATGTCACTAAGTGGCAGCTTGAGGCTGACTTCATTCAAATGTTCAATATCAGGTGACTGGGCTGTCAGTGCCAGCACATGATTCTATTTAAAAAAAAATTAAACTCCAGATTTTTGGATGCTGGTAAGATATCCTGATGATGAAAAGGACACAGAGATCCTGTAGGCCACCCCTGATCTCAAAGATGAGAGGTAACTGAAGCCTAAAGAGATAAATGCTTTGCCCATGATCAAGTTGCCAGTTAGTGGCAAAGCTGAATCTAGCACCCAGGTCTCTCAATCCTGTGCCTTTTCTAGAACCCAAGCTGCACACAGAGCCAGTGCCTAAATAGGCCAGGAGAGGAAAAGTGAGCTCAGATTTTGTCTTTGAGAAAGATAAAAAAAAAAAAAGACCAATTCTGGACCTTCAAATCCCATTTAGTTGACCTTTAACAAATCCCACCAAGTTGACCTTTAACAAGTCATGTGGTTTATCTACAAATCAAATGAAAACTTAATCCTTAAAATAACCTCGGCAAAGCATAAAAACCAAAAAAAACCAAACGCAGTGCCGTTGAGTCGGTTCTGACTCGTAGTGACACTATAGGACAGAGTAGAACTGCCCCATAGAGTTCCCAAGGAGTGCCTGGCGGATTTGAACTGCCAACCTGTTGGTTAGCAGCCATAGCACTTAACCACTACGCCACCAGGGTTTCCCATGTGGTTCCCATATTTTGGTAGAACATGAAATCATAAGAAAGGAAATGCATCAAAAGTTTATTCTAGGGGCAGCTTCTTGGTCAACACTATGTTAAGCAAATATCCTTCATAATGTTCATGTTATCACTATAAAACTCTGCTATACTATTCTAGGTCAGGGTTAGCAAACTTTTTCTATCAATGGCCAGATTATAAATATTTTAGGCTTTGTGGGCCATATGGTCTCTTGCAACTATCCAACTCTGCCCTTACAGTATGAAAACTTCTGTAGACAATAAGTTAATGAATAGGCGTGCCCGTGTTCAAATAAAACTTTATTTATAAAAACAGGTCACAGCCTGGATTTGGACTGTAGGCCATATTTCACTGACTCCTAATCTAGGCTACGAATACTGATCATTAAGAGTTGCAAGACCCACAATTCTTTAATTCACTTATACTAAATTTATTAAGGTAATAAAGAAAACTAATATAATCTTAATAGAGTATTTTACTTTTGATCTTCAACTAACCAGAAAAATTTAATCAATCACAACAACCACTGAAGCTAATGAGTAAAGACATCAAGATAAAAAAAAAAAAATTTACTAAAAATTATTGTGGCATATTACTGAAACAGTTTCCTATGCTGTTATACTTTTCTAGGCCTTAGGAAAAACAGTGTAAGAAGGCATGCATATAAATCACTGTGCTCAAAAGTTAGTTAGGACGCAAATAAATTCTACAAGGTGACAGTAATTAGCCTATTTTTTTTATCCTATGGTGATTCTAAGACTAGGAAAGACAAAAGTTGGCAATACCAGGATTGAGTCAAAGTTTTCTTCCTTTTCTTGCTGGTAGAGTTTATCCAAGTTCTCTTCTTCATGCATAATAAGACCTTTTAGAGATTCCAAGTGGTCTTCAAAATCCTTAAACTGTGAGAGAACAAACTAGAACACGAAAAATTGTCATTAGAAGCATTTTTCCTGTGCATACATAACAGAATTAAGCACAGTCTAGTCTCGGGAGCTGATGAAAGCTCACGTTGTTTTTCAATCCCCAGCATCTCATTATTATCTTAAACATTCGGGGATGAAAACTCTGGTTTTCACTTTGTGCCTCTGGCAAAGCACTGAGCCTTCAGAGGATGAACGGATTGATTGCCTGCTTGAGGGGTCCTGCAGAGGATCATCAGTGACTACTCTGCTCCCTCAGTTAATTCTTCCCCCTGTTGGTACTGAGACTTCCTGTTGGAGCTCCACAGCCTTCTACCTAGCTCTGTGACAGCTCAGCTACAAAAAGCTTTTCAAAAAGTGAATAAACACCACAACACATGGCTATGCTTGAAGCAGCTACTTCTATGACTCAATCGGTTCACTTGGAGAGCCAAATAACTGTGAGATCTGAACAGAGTATGAAAGATAATGTATCACGTTTTAAGCTAACATGTTCCATAAAGAAGGAAGGGTTTTTTAAGATCTGCCAATCAGCCATGGGATCGAAACGAATCATGTCAAATGGCAGATATGTTCCGGGCAGCTCTGCTGTCTAGTTTCCCTAGGAAGCAGGTCCACAATGCACAGATTAATTACTTCACAGAATCCAAGGGACTGAGGGCACTGCACAAATGTCGCAAAATACAATGTGAATGGAAAAACAAGAAGATGAACCTCAAATTCATTTCCTTTCACAAGCAGCATCTTCTCCAAATAAGAAGCCCTTTGGAAGGAGTGCGATTGACCGGAGAGGAGCACGTCGGGGCTGGACTCTGCAGAGGTTGGGAGTCGCTCCAGAAGAGCGGCATTTTGAAGAAGTGCTTCTTTTGTTTTCTGCACATCATGCTGGAGCTCCTGGAGAGGAAAAAGTCATCGTGAGACACTCCCTCCTCCGTCACATCACAATTCCCCTCTCCCTGCCACTCCAATGACACCTAGGAGAATTTTTGACCTGAAATTGTGTTTGTGGCTTTTTGTTGTTATTGTTTATTTAAAAGCACTGAAAAAGCTAGGTTTTCTTTATATGATGTACACCCTGGTACTACGTCCTGAAATCTGTCAGTTCAGAGCTGGAACTCACCAGTGATCAACAGAGTTGAGATCTCTAATTTATAGACTGGGTAGAGTCAGGTGTTCTAAATTTCTAATCACCTAACACTTTAATACCATTTCAAGAATCAATGCAAAACTGTCCCGTCTGAGACTTTCTAGTATAAGCTGATTCATTCGCAGAGGCTGTAAAGCCTCATTTATTAAACTGACTTTACAGCTATTCTGGGAATACAATGGGAGTGAGATTTCTAGTCATGGTTTTTTTTTTTTTTTTTCTTAGAGGATCACACTCAGTTGATAAACCGGCTATCAGGCTTTGGCTTAAGAGGTGGAACTGCTACAGGCAGACTGGAATGAGGTGGTGTCCGATCTCCCTGACCCAGCTACATGCTGTTTGGCGCTCTCCTCTGCCATCTGGTCCTCCCAACCTCAAGCATCATGGCCTTGCTTATGTCCTAGATGGCCTGCTTTTGGCACCTGTCCTGACTGATTTCCCTGTCCCTGTGGTCTGCCTAGTCCTTGCGTCATGCCCATCCTTCACTGGCCCTGTCTGTTTGGGTGAGTTGGCCTTGGTTTTCCTGATGAGCTTTGCACTCACCTTTATGTCGTGCAGGGCTGGGGTCAGGATTTCTGCCAAGTTGTTTCCAGACATGCTGATACTTGCAAGCTGTCGATACTTGGCTTCCTGCTGCTCCAGCCTTGCTGTGGCTTCAGCGTGAGCACTGCCATACGCCTTCCAGAGTTGCAGCAGACTCTGGGCCTTCTGCAACTCATCTGAGATGGCTTGGTTGACTTGGGTCCACCTGTTAGTGCAAAAGGAACAACAGCACCATCATTCCATCCTCTCCCTTGTAGCAAAAGCACCAGGACTTACCAGCCGATGAATCGCTAAGATGCCACTGTTAACTTCTTTCTTTCTTTAAATAATGGCATCACCATTATATAAACTGAAGTCCAAATTAGGCTATTTAATTCACTTTCTAATACTCACCAGAATCTACAAAGTTTGTAAATGGCAACAAATATCTATGGTATCATGAGTGCTTCATTGGCAAAGGTGAGGAAAGCATTAAACTGTATGCCTGATGAAAACTTCTCTGCATGAGAAAGGCTCCTAATTTACATAAAAAAAAGTACATCTTTAAATAAACAAATTCCCATCCAGTCGATTCCAACTCATGGTGACCCATGTGTGTCACAGTAGAACTTTGCTCCATAGGGTTTTCAATGGCTGATTTTTAGAAGCAGAATGCCAAGACTTCTTCTGAGATGCCTCTAGGCAGACTTGACCCTCCAACCTTTCAGATAGCAGCTGGGAGCATTAACCAATTGTATTTATGTCAAATAACACAGATTTTCTAATTAGAAAAGCAATATTTTCCTTATGTAAAAGTGAAAAGAAAAGAAAATTGACTTTATGTCTCATACAGACTATAGTATCTTGTCTTCCCCCATTTAAATTTTTAACAATACATTTTCCCATGTTATTAATAGAAGACAAGTACACTTAATTTTAAATGGCTGCATATAGTGGTCTTTTTTAAAATTTAGTTTATCTACCCAATTTTTGTTTAGTATAGATTTTTAAACAGTTCACAATTTTTGAAGTTTTATATAATGCTCAGATACACCTTTGTGCAAAAAATTTTAATATATTTTAAATTTTTAGTCTTATATTTTTGAAAGAATTACTGGGTCCAAGAATATAAATATTTAAACATTTATAAGGCTATTCATATCCATTGTCAAATTACCTTCTGAAAGCATTTTGCTTTTATTTATTTTTTTATGGTGCTTTAAGTAAAAGCTTACAATTCAAGTCAGTGTCTCTTACAAAAAACTTACACACACATTGTCATGTGAACCTATTTGCTTGTTCTCCTTACAATGAGACAACACACTCCTTCTCTGCACCCTGTATTTTCTGTGTCCTTCTCACTGAAAGCATTTTAATATTTCCATTCTGACATGAAGCACAGGAGAATGCTTGTTTCACAATATCCTCAACTTTGCTAAATGGTGAAAAAGGTAAAAATGGCACAATTATTTACTTTTATATCTTAAAAAAAAAGCACTTATCGGCACTAACTTTTTTTACAAGATTTTTCCTAATTATAAATTCAATGTATGTGCATTAGAAAACATGTTTATATGTATATATCTGTATCTAGATATATATAAAAGAGAAAATTTTAAAAACCACCTGTCATTTCTTAATCTAAAGATAACTATTGTTAGCATGTTAGTGCTATTTTCTGTAGTCCTTTTGCAACATGCCTTCCAATGTAATTTTTTTTTTTTGCCAACAATTGCTGTATAAGTGCAGTGAGTGTACAACTGAGTTTCTTTAATAGCAAACTGCACGCCCATATGTTTTGAGGGCAGCCCTCGATACTGTATGTGGAATCAGATATACTTCTATATTCCTCCTTATCCTCCTTCCTCCCCCTCTTCTACTCAAGACTAGATCAAGACCTGAGGATGCCACAGCAGGGTACATAATTTGATATCCCTTTAAACACTTTGTTCGAAGTTGATTTACAGGAGAGGCTGACTCTGCTTGGAGGGAGGGTGAGAAGGACTCTGAAAGTGACTTAACCTCCTCATTACTATCTGCAGCAAACCAGCTCTAGTCCTGACTTTCAAATCCCATTCAGCAAGATAAACACTTTGCAATTCACCAGGGCCTCCCTTCATGGAAGAACATTTCCTATTCCACAAGAAGCAGTTCATGGAATTCCTTCCAAACACACCAATCGCCTCCCTGAGGGGTCTTCTAACATCCTCTCTTTTCCATCTTATGATGTTCCCAGTGATGCTGCATGCTTCCATGGATTTGCCCATCTGATGCCACCCTTCATGTGTTTCTGCCCCCAATTTTGGTGTCCCTGAGGATGGCATGGGGCATTTAGTCTATGCCCTGAAAGTGGCTACCCTGGGACTATAATCAGGTCATTTCTGGGTTGGTCATACCAAATGTTTATAAGAGGCAGACAATAGCCCTCACAACCTTGAATCTTACATGGACTAGATCCTTCAAAGCATAAGAAACTAGGATACAGGCAGTCCCCGCGTTACGAACGTCTGACTCACATACAACCTGAGGTTATAAACCAACCTCTAGAAAGCCTATTATATTAAAAATTGGAGGTATACACAACGGTTTATAATAACAAATGGGTGCTACTTTGTGATGCGCATCAAAACATTATTATTATTATCACGTTAAAGATGCTTTAGTGTATCTGGAAGTGTTTATTTAATGTTTTTTTATGCATAGAAAAGTACACTATATACTATACACTAAGACAAACGTTTGATTGACTTTAGATATGAACTGTACCTAACTGTTCCAACTTATGTACAAATTCGACTTAAAGACAGACCCAGGAACAGAACTTGGTTGTAATCTGGGGATTGCCTGTAGTATGAAACTAGTCACTTTATATGATAAGGAAGGTAAGAATTTATAAAGCCTATGTCACCTCATTCACCATGTGTCAATAAGATAAAGATATCTGATCTATTGTTCAAATTGTTAAGAAGCCCTGGTGATGCAATGCTTAAGTGCTTGGCTGCTAACCAAAGGTCAGAGGTTCAAACCCACCAGTGACTCTGCAGAGAAAAAACACCTGGTGATCTGCTCTTGTAAAGATTATAGCCTAGGACACCCTATGGGGCAGCTCTACTTTGTCCTATAGGGTTGCTATGAGTTAGAATCAACTCAATGGCACACAACAACAACAACAATTCAAATTGTTATCTTCAGAGTACCTTGTATAGGTATCTTGGCATTTCTCTTCAATTATTTCAGCAACTGAGGGGCAGGAATTTTTGAGTTTACCAATAACCTCTTGGAGTTTCTCCCAACTTCCTTCACTGCTCTCAGCTTCATCTTGAAGAGCCTAAGAGAACAAAGCAGGAATGTTAGTTTCAAAATGGTCTGGCTACTTCCAGAAAAGGCAGCTTCCCAACACTTGCTATTACATAACAATAACAATTATATAACAATAACATAACACTCAAGCTTTAATAGAAGAGTGATAAACTATAAGCAATGTGAAGAGGAAAACAACTAAGAAATCATTCCTTGTTTGAGGCTAGACCATAAAAATGACATTCTAAAATAACTCCCTCCAAAAACAAAACAATGCAGCAAAAAAAAAAAACCTAAAGCTCTAAATTATGAAATAATGGCTATGAAAAATGAAGAAAATTTGATGTATAGTTTTACAAAGTTTCGCTCATTTAGCTCATGTCACTCATTCAGCTTGTTTTGGAATTTCAAGTCATAATTTTGATGCTACTGTTTAAAATACTGTTTGATGCTTCCCTGTGGCAAGGACAGAAGCAAATGTGTCCATTACTGTGCTTGCTTCCATTCTGAATCTTCTGCCAATGATGCACTGTACCAGGCTCTGGTTAATGTACCTGAAGGGTCTGCACCTGGCATCTCAAGGCCTCCAATGACAAAACCACAGGCTTGCTGTGTTCCAGGCAGTACCAGAATCGGACTGTCATCATATTCACTTCATCAAAGAGTTTATCATAAATTTTCCACTCCTGTAAAACTGACTGCATGGAGGTTTTGAGCTGATTGACCTACAGGAAAAGTAGAAACAATTTAAGAAAATCATTGAGAAGACATTCTTTCTCAAAAAAATTTTTTTTCCTTCCAGTGACTCTTCCATTGCATCCAGTTTAGGCATTCAAATATAAGAATATTGGAAGATCTTTGGGAACTAACTAGAGGTGGGAAGAGTAGGCCAATGAACCACGACACATCAGAGAAGGCTAAGTTTTCACATGAATGAATGAGAAAAGGCCATAAGACCTAAAGAATGGGCACCGAGAGACATCACGAGGGAGGCACGGCCCGGGGAAAGAAAACCAGCAAGGACTAGGAGGCCGTGAGTGCACATTTCAGTTACAACCTACTTGTTTTCTGACCTTGAGCAATTTATTTCACCCCTGAGTCTGTTTTTTCATCCACAAAATGGAGACAATAAGTGAAACAATAAATAAGATAATGTTGGTGAAAATGTTATGAAAGCCATAAAGCGTTATAAAATATGCTATTAATGTTACCGAGCACTTAAATCTGATTACTACTGCAGGGCAGGCACAACCTGGAGATGAACATGTGCCAAAATGATGGGCAAGTGCAAAGTAGGAGGAATTGCAACAGTGTGCATGTTTTACCCATTAGTATCCTCTGATAATCATGAAAGAGTAGAAGTTGAAGCATTTTTTTTACCCATTTAAAATGATCTCAGATACTATCCAGAATATGTAAAGAACTCTTATAACTCAACAAAAAAGGGCAAACAATCCAATTAAAAAATGGGCAAAGGCCTTGAGTAGACATTTCTCCAAAGAAGATACACAAATGGCCAAAAAGCACATTTGTCATTAGGGGAATACATTAGTCATTAGGGAAATGCAAATCAAAACCACAATGAGATACCACTTCACACCCAACTGGACGGCTATAATAAAAAAGACAGCTAGTAATGTATTGGTGAGGATGTGGAGAAATTCAACCATTGGTGAAACGTAAAATGGTGCAGCCATTTTAGAAAATGGCCTCAAAGTTCCTTAAAAAGTTAAACATAGAGTTATCATGTGATATCATGTGACACAGCAATTCCAGTCCTGGCTATCTATCCAAGAAAAATGAAGACACACGTCTACACCAAAAACTTGTACATGAATCATGGGAGCATTATTCATAACAGCCAAAAAGTGGAAACGACCCAAAGGTCCATCAACCTATGAACAGATAAACAAAATGTGGTATATCCATATGGTGGAATATTATTCAGCCATAAAAAGGAATGAAGTACTGATACATGCTACTGCATGGATGAACCTTGAAAACTTTGTGGTACATGAAAGAAGTCAGTCACAAAAGGCCACATATTGATGATTCCATTTATATGAATCGTCCAGGATGGCTAGTCCATAGAGAAAGAAAGTAAGATCAGTAGTTGACAAAGGCTAGGGAAAGTAGGAGAATGGGGAGTGACAGTTAATGGGTATGGCGTTTCTTTTTGGGGTGATAAAATACTCTGGAATTAAACAGTGGTGATGGTTACAAAACTTTGTGAATATATTAAAAACCACTGAGTTATACACTTTAAAAAGCTGAATTTATAGCTCACTAAAAAAAAAAAAAAAGATCTGAGTAGAGTAGAGTGCCATCACTATGTTGTACCAATTGGACTTCTCTATGTGTGGTGCGACAAGACAGTTTTGGATGTAATGATACAGTCTTGCATTCAGGCCCTCTCTTCTCTGCTAAACAACTTACGGGGCAATGGCTCATCCGACGATGGGGAAGCTTCCTCAATCCCTGGCCCAAACAGCGACAGATAAAAAACAAACTGGGATGCTAAAATGTTGGTTGTTTACAGGTAATTATGTTAGCCAAAATGATCGAAATATTTTTATCTTTATAACGGTTAGACGACTCATCAAAAAACAAACAAAAACCTGAGTCATAAAGACTCAGAATAAAAGACAGGAAAGAAGGAAGGCAGAGAGGGAATTCCCCATAGATGTACCCCTCAGATGCTGGGTCCTATCTGGGTAGCAGGGATAATTCCGCCGCAAAAGTACCAAATCATCCCAATACCTACAGGCACATGCCACCCAAGGAAACACTGCCATGGCTCACGCTGCACAAGGTTTTCTTGGTTGCTACACATTAAGTTGGTGTACTGTCTATGCTCTTAAGGGTAACCCCTTATAAGATTACAGCTTCATAGAGAAGAAATGGTTCATATGGTTTGCGGCAAAGAGTAAGAAAATCATTAAACATCATTCACTATAATAGAAACAAGAAAGAGGAATATTTTCAAAATGTTAATACTGGGATCAGGCAGTAGGGCACCATTTATTGAGTACCATACAGGCATTGCTACTAAGGCAGAAATAAATATTATTATCCCCATTTTACAGAACAGGAAATTGAAGCTTACAGAGGCTAAACAACCAAGTAGCCTGCCCAAGGACACAGATAGAAAATGGTACAGCCAGGATCTTTATTTAGGCAGAGACTATAAAACCTTTGCTCTTAAACACTGGACCCTGGACAGCTTATAGGTGGATGATCCAAGTCTTGTGACCTCAGCATAATTCTATAATAAAAGCTTTTTTATTTTTTTGAATTGAAAGTATGCAATTTAATGTTTTTTAGTATATTCATATAGTTGTGCAACTCCATGAGAAAATAACACTAACAACAACAAAACACAGGAAGGGTAGAGAGAGAGAAATAGTACACTTGAAATGAATTCTACTACCTGATTGAGAACACTGTTCCTCTTTTGAAATAAATCGTCAATTGCAGATGCTGTATCTTCTAGTAACGGCATTGTGCCGCTCTCCAGAGTCAGGGAACTTTGTCTCAGCTCATCCAGGGCTTTGGATTTAATTGCAAGTTGATTTTCTATATCCTGGAAGAGCAAGGTAAAAAGGTTTTCATATGCACAATATGAGAAAACAATAAAGTAAAAGAGAAGGGAGTTCTTCATTTTCAAGCAAAAACACCACTAGGATATATAATTAAATAGCATTACGTCATTTTAATCATGACATACTGTTAATTCTATTCTAAATTACACGGCTGTAGATCTTAGGAGAATGTAGGCAACAAGTCCTTGCCATCATGGCATGGTAGTAAGAACCCTGAAGATCTGGACCCCATCCCACATCTGCCCTGTACGAGATGCTTGACCAAGCATAAGTCATCTAATCCGAGTTTCTACTTTCTCATTTGGAAAATAGTGTTGACACCCCATGTTACCCTTAGCTTAGAACTCAAATGAAATCACTGCAACAGGAAGGTGTTTTTCAAACCATAAAAAAAAAAAAAAACTAGCTATGGAATCAATTTTGACTCAAGGCAACCTCATGTGTGTTGGAGTAGAACTGTCCTCCCTAAGGTTTTTAATAGTTGATTTTTCAGAAGCAGATCACCAGGCCTTTCTTCCAAGGCATTGCTAGGTAGACTTGAACCTCTAAACCTTTTGGTTAGCAGCTGAGCACATTCACCATTTTCACCACCCTGGGGTTCCAAAGTAGCATATGTAGGAAATATAATTATTGGTAGTTCAGTGTCAGTAATAGCACAAGCTGCTTTAATATACCTTTCCCCTCTCTGAGTCTATTAATTCAGTCATAAAAGGCACTGCAACCTGGCTTCTGAAAAAGATGTCCTCTGTATGAGCCCTCTTCAAAGAAGGAGAACATGGAGCCAAGAGTCTGGAAACAGAGATAAGTGGGATCGCAGCAACGTCACCACTCTTCATTGAGAAAGGAAGGTTAAGCTGCCCTTCTCAGGACTGGGATGGAAATCCATTTTGGAAAAAAGTTTTTTTTTTTTTATTATTAAGAAATTATAAACTTATTAGAGAAAACTTGGGAAATACAAAAGACCTCTGGCATTCCGATAAGATGAATTTTGAATTCCTCTCAAATCTCTGACTTTAAAATTTGGGGAAGTATTTGTATACGTTTTCTTCAGTATCACATTTCCATCCAGACACTTTTTTTTTTTTTTAATTGTGCTTTAGGTGAAGGTTTACAAAGCAAATTAGTTTCCCATTCAATAGTTTATACACAAATTGTTCCATGACACAGGCGCACTCCCTGGAATGTGTCAGCACTCTCCCCATTACCACCCTGAGTTCCCCATTTCCATTAGTCCAATTTTCCTGCCTTCTCATCTTTGCTTTTGGGCATATATTGTCCTTTTGGTCTCATGTAGATGACTGTCTTAAGGAACACTTAACTCGTATGTGTTGTTGTTTATTTATAGGCCTATTATTTGGCTGAAAGGTGATCTCTGGGAATGGCTTCAGTTCCAAGTTAGAAGGGTGTCCAAGGACCACAGTCTCAGGGCTTCCTCCAGTTTCTCTCGGGCCAGTAAATCTTGTCTTTTTCATCAATTTGAATTTTGTTCTACATTCCCCCCTGCACCACTCTAACCAGGACCTTCTATTGTGATCCTGGTCAGAGTAGTCGGTGGTGGTAGCTGGGCACCATCTAGTTCTTCTGGTCTCAGGATGGTGGAGGCTGTGGCTCCTGTGGTCCATTAGTCCTCTGGACTAATTGGTCCTTTGAGTCTTTGTTTTTCTTCAATCTCCTTCACTCCGGATGGAAAAAGACTAATAGTTGTATCTTAGATGGCCACTTGTAAGCTTTTAAGACTCCAGATGCTACTCAATGAAGTAGGATGTAGAATGTTTTCTTTATGAACTATGTTACAACAATTCATTAGATGTCCCCCAGGACAGAAACATGTTTTGAATGCACAGTCTCAAGTTAACGGCCCTTCCCTGCTTAATTTTCTTTCTTTCTTGAAAGTTGTTTTTCACAAGAAATGCAGTTTTTTTTGTTTTTTTTTTTTTTAAATCCTCACAAGAATCACTGTGTGCTCCTAAGAAAAGGGACATGAGAACCTTGCAACCACTCAGTTGCTGGGCAGGTGGCTGGGTTTAAACCCTGGTGAGGGACTAGCTCCCTCAGCTAGTCTCACAGTGTGGTATTATAATTCAGCCCCAACAAAATACCAAACTACCACATGCTGGAAGCCTTCGGGTCACTCCCGAAGTTATTATATTTTCTCTACAATGAAGGGAAAACAGATCAGAGTAGAGCATGCTGAGAGAAAGAAGCAAACAAACATACACAAAAAAACAAAAACGAACCATAAACAGTAACCGTAGCAATAACAGCACATGAACACACATACAGAATGAAGCTGTCCTTAAGTTTCTTTTTCCTGCTCTGTGGCCACGTAGAGAATGAAGTGGAGGGAAACAGACTAGAGGCAGAAAGACTGGTGGGAAGGCTGCTGCAATAAGACAGGCCTGAGAGTGGCCTGAATTAAGCCAGTTTTGACTGGGATAGACTGACAAGATAGTAAGGAGTAAACTGAGAGCACCTACTTGGGACACAGCCCTGGCGATCTAATTCCATAAAGATTACAGCCTAGAAAACCCTATGGGGCAGTTCTACTCTGTCATAAGTGGTTGCTATGTGATGAAAATCAACTTGACAGCACACAACAAGAGCAACTAATAACTGGAGATAGAGGAGAGGATAAACAGAACTCCTCGGTTTCTAGTAAAGGTGGCTGGTTGGGGGATGGTGGAGCACTGTGTTGTGGAATGTAGGCTTCTAGTCAGGAGGTGACTGAATCTGAGGTGGCTATAAGAGTTCCACAGTGGAGGTGGCTAGTGGGTAGGTAGATAATGGAATACAATCATTTGAAAAGATCTCCTACCGTGGTGTTACTGTCACATTTTGTGTCCAGTATTAGTCTGTAACCTCCTTCTAAGTAGAACTGACTTCGCATCCCTGACAGTGACAAGCCTGACAGTGACAAGCATGGTGCCTCCCTATAGTAGGTGCAAAAGCAGCTATGGGGAGAGCAGAAGTGTTTTGAACAGGAAGTGACACAGTTAAGTCAGTAGTTGAAGAGAACCGACCTCCAGCTGAGAGAAGAGGACTTCTCAAAAACTAGGTGACCTGGCAAATGATAGCAGGATAAAAAAAGGGTACAGCCAACATCCTCAAGCCCAAATGTGACTCAGACAGTGGTTCCACGAGAAAAGTTGTCCTTTTAAAACATAATTTGCATTGGGTAGAGGAAAAATATTTTCCTCTGGAGAAACAGAATGAAATGATAAAAATAATGGAAACTTCACAGTAATTTTGTAAATATTGGGTAAAATAATACAAAACACAATAATTGGAAAGTACCTACATCAAAATTCCCTTTGAACATTTTTTTTTTCAGGAGTAACATCCAAGCCGTTTAAGAACAATAATAATTAGGAAAATACCTTCTCCTGTTTATCATAAAAAACTCTTGCGATTTTGTAAAATCCATGGATAATTATCTAATTTACTTAAAAATTAAAGTAATTAGATGGGGGTTTAGAGGAGACTAACCCCAAACCACAGCAGCTTTGTCTCCTCTTTGGGAATGAATAAAAAACAAAACAAAATAAAACCCACTGCCATCGGGTCAATTCTGACTCATGGTGACCCCATATATTACAGAATAAAGCTGCTCCATAGGGCTTTCTTAGCTGTAATCTTTATGGAAGCATTTTTTTTTTTTAATCTTTATGGAACCAGATCACTAGGTTCTCTGTAGCGCTGCGGGGTGGATATGAACCACCAGCCTTTAGGTTAGTAGTTGAGCACAAACAATTTCTGTCACCCAGGGAACTTTCTGGCACTGGTGGTGACTAACACAACCCAGCTGACTTGGGTGAGATACTGTATCCCTCTTACCTGACAGTCCAGGAGGGTCTTCTGGACTGAGATCACACTTCCAGGTTTTTGTAAAGTTTTCAGTCTCTCTTCTTGCACCTCCATCCAGTTGTTCAGGATCTGTATTTTGTTTTCATTCTCAGTGATGCTTTCCAAAAGTTGTTCGAAATGTTGTATCTATAAATTATGATTAACAAAAGTTCCTTATTTCAGACCACATGCGTTAAAATGTAAATGTCACGATACATTATTTTTAAAAGGAAAATTTTGGTTTTTTAAAAGTCTAATATTTCTAATAAGATTTCCCAATAACTTCTGGAATAAAGATTTATGAATCAGGAAATAGAATAAAAATTCCCTTAGAAACACCTAACATTTAAAAATGAAAGCTAATATGCTCAGAAAGCTGGCTGCTTTGGGGTTCCATAAAATCTGTAAAAAATAAAATTATGTTAATGGTAGTCAGTATTTTTTCATTGTATCACCTATTAATACATGTAAAGCTTTACAAAATTTCCTTTCCTCAGAGTTTCATTAGCCACATAAAAATTTATGTCAATATATATTTTAAAAAATCACAAATACTTCTATCAATTTAATAATCATTGTTTTTAATGTCTGTGATTCTTTTCATTTCTTATATGTACAATTTTTATTTGGTTACACTCATAGTATATACAAAATTTTATATTCTTTTTTTGTTTACGCCATAAGTCCCCTGTGTCATGACTTAGGTTTTACATTAATTTTAAAAGGCTGGCTGATTATTTCATCAAATGAATACAGTTTGATTATTCACCCATAGTTGGAAATCAAGGCATTCTACATTTTCCACCAGTATAAATAATGCTGAACACTTCATGTGCATTTATTTGCCTTTTTGAAGGACTATCTACTCAAGATAAATGTCTAAGAGATAGGTTGCTGGGTTAAGTGATAAGATGATTATGTGGTTCTTAAAATTTTCCAAATGCTTTCCAAAGGGTATTGAAGCCGTTATCAGCAATGAATGGGTGTGACGGCTTTGAGTTTTATCCTTACCTTATTTATTTAACGTGATAAGTGTATAATGTACATGTTTATTTTTTGAACATCTGATACTGAAGTTGAAACATTTCCGTGTTTATTTACTAATTATACTATTCTCTTTTGTAAATTGTTCATGTTCTTTGTTCATTCATGTACTTGGATTTTAATTCTATAAATCCGTTTGTATGCATTCTCCAATTGTAATTTGATATATTTTTTAAAAGAATAAACTTCCTTAATTTTTTCCGAGTCAGAGTAACAAATGTCCCAAAAAGCCATATACACTTTTCTTCTTTTTATAATCTTTTTAAGGCCAAAATAACTTTCTCCTTTTGAATATCAACTTTCACAGAAAATGTCAAAATCTCTCACCATTTAGGAGTCTGATATATACTTGATATCTTCTTAACTAGAATTTCTCTTCACTTGCCTATCTCAATTTCCCACTAAGAAATCTCAGAAGAAATACAAGAACTATGTTCATATTCTCTTAGGTGTACCAGTGGAGGACAGTAAAACACAGAATTTATAAAACAAAAAACCAGTTGCTGTCGACTTGATTCCAACTCATAGCTACCCTACAGGACACTGTAGAGCTACTCCACAGGGTTTCCAAGGCTGTAATCTTGATGGCAGCAGATTGCCACATTTTTCTCCCACACAGGGGCTAGTGGGTTTGAACTTCAGGCCTCTTGGTTAGCACCTGAACACTTAACCACTGCGCCACCATGGCTCCTACACAGGATTTATAAAGGTGCTATAATTGAGATGACTGCTACGCTTAATTGTAAATTAACTATCTGATTTTTTTCCCTTCAATTTTTAAGAAAGTGTTATTTTGGGAAACCACATATCAAATCATGACACATGGCACACAACAAACCTTTCTATTCAGTGTTCCATGTAACCGGTGCCATTGGCGGTTCATCTCTCCCAGATGCTCTGCAAATTCCGTTCTTTCATAGCGCTTACTTTCTACGTCACAAGTGCTTAACTGCAGTAATGACTGGTTAACAAAGTCAACTATCCATTGTTTATAGTCCATTTCCATTCTAAACTCCTAAAGCAAGCAAACAAACAAACAAAAATAAACAAATCAACACCTGGATTGAAGTAGGTTAGAGGAACTGGATTTCCCCTTATGCACTCTAGGGGGCACCAAGTTCACATCCATTAACTGAGGGTCGCCTTGACTGGTATTTTTGAAGTCTAGAACTTCCAGCTATTTCTCAACTATATCAAGCACTATTAATAGATTCAAGTTCTGAACTGGATGAATCTAGATAAAATTCCCTTGTTCAGAATTGCCACACACACAAATATTCCAAGACCAGGTCTAAACTGGGGCCTGTCAGGAGTTACATTCTACCTTGTCTCCCTATCTACCCCTCTCTCCCCCAAGGAGTCTGCTTTGAGTGGGGATTCTTTTAGGAATTATACATTTCTGGGAACAGACAGGCTCACTACTTTCAAATAGAATGAAAAGCCAAAGGGAGCACCTTGAATGGTAGCTGTATCATCTGAACCTAAATCCCAGAATCTGAAAAAGGGTTCCTGTGAGAGACTGCCTGAGAGCTACACAGGAATGCTGGGCCATCCTGATGGCTATGGGAACAACAGGATGAGATATCTGATTCAAGGCTCTTCCAGAAAAGCCAGAACACCTTTAAGGAACTTTGGCAATTTAGTCAGCCTTTCTGTTCCTCTGGGGACAGGCTAGGCCTCCCAGGCCTCCTGGAGCAGTTTGGATGACTTTACAACTATAGGAACCCTACATCCACCCAGGGCCAAGCACATTTCCCCATCAAGGCCGTTACAAGTTGGACTGTATCCTGGAAAGTTCTAGCACCTTCTCTGGAGACATCCATGGGGAAAACCGTGTGGTATGTGATAGGTCTCCAGAACCTTTAAAAATACATACTTGGAGAACCTTTAAAGATTCTACTAGTCACTAACCTTAGGATGTGATGGTATAGAAAAATAAAATCCTCTGCTAATATCATGCTTTGTGATTTTATCATTCACCTTCTGCCTACCAGAGGCTAGATCCACCAGCCTGCGTGGTCTTTGAAAGCAATGACCAAGGTTTTCATTCATTTCTGTATTCCTAGTGTTTAGCACATCACCTGCCACACAATCAGTGTTTTTGTGTGGCTTGTTAAATGTTAGTTAAATCTACCTGAAATCAAATATCACAGGGAAGTTGCATTCATACCTACTTGTAGAAGGAGATCTACCTTTCCTTTACTCGTTCTCTTACTCAAAGAACATTTATTTAACATCCACCGGATGTCAGGTATTGTGCTAACTGTGCTAGGTCAAGGAGGTGAAGGACAGTCTCTTCTGTCAAGAAACTCAGTCTAGGTGATAATCCAGATAAGCAGACAAATAATTATAACACTATGTCGTAGGGACTATTGATATCGTCACAGATACATCTAATCCAGGAACGTCACCGAATCTGGCCGAGAGAGTCAGGGATGGATTTCTGAATGAGAAGATACTAGATCTGATTCCTGAAGGATAAATAAAGGGACCTATACAGCAAAAAATGGGGCATTCCAGGTCAAGGTGTAGCATGTACAAAAGCGTGGAGGAAGGAGAGCACCGGAAGCAGTTAAACCCACTGCCGTCAAGTTGATTTTGACTCAGAGCAACACTATTGGACAGAGTAGAACAGCTCTATAGGGTTTCCAAGTTTATAATCTTTGCAGAAGCAGACTGCCACGTCTTTCTCCCATGGAGCGGTTGGTGGGTTTGAACCGCTGACCCTTTGGTTAGCAGCTAAGCACTTTAACCACTGTACCACCAGGGCTCCTTGGAAACAGTTGAGGGCTGCAGATTGTTTGGTTCAGACAGAGTCCAAGGCTTACGTGGGTTAAGTAGAGAAGCCAGAGCAGGTGAATGGCTTGGATTTCGTTCTGTGCTGACGGGAGCTACTGAAGGAATTTCAGCAGAAGAACAAGAGAAAGCATACTAGCTCATTTCTTCAGAATCATCCACTACCCCTTTCCCCACTCCCAGAATTACTTCTTCTAAATTCTATCCTACATGTCTCTTTGTTTAGCATTTCCCCTCAGGCTGATTTGCCTTCATATTTCATGAAAAGACTTCTGGCTCCTTTTGTATAATTACCTTGTACTTGTGAAGAAGGTTTTTAACTTGCGATGCAGAACTTGGTGAGAGCACAGAGTCTTCATCTGCAGTTTGATGCTCTACACTGGTCATCCACCTAATCATTTCTGTGATTGCTTTACGAGACGGCAATTTCTCCATCTGAAGCTGCAAGGACAAAATGATTTCCATTTAATTATCCGCAGTTAACAAAATCAATCAGGACATCACTAAAGATGATATCTGGTTTGATAAAAGGTCTTGATTCATAATTATGCAGGATATTTACAAAAACAAATGCAGCATTCAAGCTTAGAATTACGAGACCCCAGAACAATGACAATGACCTTCACATAAACCAACATAGTGGCAGAGATAAACTGGGAAATAAAGTAATTAAGCCTGATTTCTCTCTTAAGAAAGACCCCATTGGAGGAGAATCTAGTAATTAAGACCTATATTCAGCAGTGCCAGAGAGACATAGGTAGTGTCAATGAAAATTACTGACTCAGAAATAGTTTTCCGTGAGCTAACAAATGAATGCTAATTCCCAATGCTGGGTCTTTAAATACTTACCTGGTGAAGTTTTTCTTGAATATCGGGAAGTTGAGTTATGAGCATTGTCCATTTTTGTTCAAATTGAGCCAAAGAAGCTCTCAGCGTAGCTGTATCAGCTTCTTTCAGGTGAAGAAGTTGGTTCCCGGTACTTATAACTGCTGTCTTCAAGGAGGACTTTTTGTCAACTTCCTTTAAAAAGTCCTAATGCAGACAAGTTTTAAAATTTAGAAACTTAAAATTTAAAGTACAGCCCAGACAAAACAAACTAAAATGTCAGAATAACAGGTTAGAGTCCAAAATTAAACGTAGCAAATATTTGAATGTGTGTGGAAAAAAATAATTTATTTCCTACTATGTGTCAGGCACTGTTTCAGGCATTAGGTATACAGCAGCAAAAAAAAGAGGTAATTTTTGCCCCTCAAATGGTTTATAATCTAGTGAATTAATATTAAAAAAAAAAAAGTCATTATTTCAAAGGTAACTTTAAAAAGAGGCTATGGAATATAATCAAAAGTTTATATTTAATGAATGCAACTATTTTTTAATGATGATATTTTATATTTGAAACTAATGAAAATATCTGAAAGCTTTCCTATGCATAGATTTTTTTCAAATGTATTTAAAAATATCCACATTTTAATACCCCAGTGAGTAACCACAGCCACAAAATATGAAAAACGGATAAAAGAAAAAAAGACTAAGGAAAAACACAAAAAGGTTCCATGAGTGCACCTACTGCAAAAGTAATACCTTCTTCAACAAAAAAAATCCTCAAAATCATAGAACCAAAACTTTTTAGTAGAAATCCCAATTCTGTGTATAAAAACTGAAAACCATGCATCTATTAACTTTAACATTTATGAACTAATAATCCTGTAAGGTCTTTCTCTTTTGCGGGGGGAGGGAGGTATATATTCTGCATTTGTAAAACATGCCCCATGTCAGAACAAGTTTTAAATTTATATATATTTTATACCAAAACCAAACACGCTGCCGTCAAGTCGATTCTGACTCATAGTGACCCTATAGGACAGGGCAGAACTGCCCCACAGAGTTTCCAAGGAGCGCCTGGTGGATTTGAACTACCGACCTTTTGGTTAGCAGCTGTAGCACTTAACCACTAGGCCACCTGGGTTTCCATATATTTTATAGGATCAAATAAAAAATTACTTATTATCATTATAAAGGGCCCTGGTGGGATGGTGGTTAAGCATCTGGCTGCTAACCAAAAGGTCAGCATTTCAAATCCACCAACCACTCCTTGGAAACTCTGTGCGGCAGCTCTACTCTGTCCTATAGGGTCACGCTGAGTCACAATCAACTTGACGGCAACGTGTGTGCGTCATTGCCACTATAAATGATGCTCTAAAAACCAACAATATAAACAAATACTTAAAAGTCTGAAGAATGTAGCTGCTACTTGGCCAAGTTTTATCTTTTATAGACAAATGAATATGGAGACTATCTCATCAATCTGATACTTTTCCCCGGATATTTATTTCTCACCAATAATTATCTGAGCATAGCATACAACAACTTACAAAAAAGGTGTTTATGTTGCTTCTTATTGTATCTAAGTCCTGAGATACATTGAGGGACTGTTCTTTCCAGTAATTCAGAGTTTGCTGAGAAGATTCCAACCACTCGGTTAACTCATCTGAATCTTTGTTGTAGCTAAATGGAGCAAAGCGAGAGATAAGAAATTACAGTCTGGTGATGACATACATCTCCAGTACTTTTTATTTTTTTGTATATTTGCCTATGATGATCGGTTCTGTTATTCAGAAAATCATGTTTTTAAGAACTGCATTCTATTTCGTACTAGGCCCCGTTATCTGAAGTTCTTGACATGTTCTAGGACTCTCTCCACTATGATTAATCAGGAACAAAGGGGCATTTTAAAGTCGAAAGCCTTCTTTTTTATTTCTTATACCTTCACAAAAGTATACCCATGGTAAGGACAGAGATTGTTTTTATTCATCGAATGTTCTCTACAAATGTGCTTAGAGTCAAAGTATAACCAGCATTTGTGTTAGCTGGGTAATAGCCAATTGCTGTTGGCGGAATGCCAACATATTTATCTGGTATGATGAAAATATCAAACAAAATGTCCCTCTTATAACATTTAAACTTTGGTTAGGCAGCCCTCTAAGAGCAGGGATGAGAATGAGATCTAAATTTTATGTTACCTACCTTCACCACGTGGTTCAAGATTATACCACCTAAGTGAAAAGATTTCCCTAACGAACTCAAAAAGGTTTTTTATGCTCTTCTGTTAACTAAAGACAAAAAAATGAACTTTTGGAAAAGGGCCAGGAAGAGCAACATCATGGTGTAAATGTAACATACATTTGTTACTTTATAACACCACTTCCTAGCTTCCATGGAAACCTATGGACATTTCCCAGCAAACTGATTACATAACATCCAGTCTAGAAAACCAATATCAGACTCGATCTCATTCAGAACAGAGACCCATTTGCTTCAGATTGCTAAAGGAAAACACAGTATAAATGGACCATATGCAAAATTTGCTTGGCTATACCTCTGACGTCTTTCTCCACAGCAAAATCGGAAGCCCATCAACCCCAAAGAAAACACACCTGACGAGATGCTTGAGAAGTGTTTGAAGTCTGTGTAGTTCATGGTCGATTTTTTTATTTAGGGACAACCACTGCTCTTCCAGTTTTGAAATCTGGCCCTCCACTTGCGGACAGCTCACAGAAGCCACCAGCTGTTTGCCTTCATTCAGAGTCTGGTATAGCCGGGCATGCTTTTCATCAATGTTTCTTTTTATTTGCTAATAAAAATAAAAACATAGAATAATTAACAACAACAACAAAAATCAGCCAATTCAACCCATTCACAAATACTTCATTGAACATTTACAACAGGGACTACTTCATTAAACAGCTACATTAAAAAAAAAAAAAGAAACAAAAACTTTCCCAACCCTCAGACATACAGTCTGGCTGGACAGACAGGATTAGTGGTACGTTGTAGCCTGGTGTCAACTGTCTATCACAAAGGGGGTGCCCGATTAGTGCAGGTCTAGAGCACAGATTCAATTCTATACACTTCTACACGTTAACAGAAAACAAAAGTCCACAAATATATACCATTCGTTTAGATTTCCCATTTCTCCATTCAAAGCCAAAAAGAAAAGACAAGTTGGCAGGCCACGTTCAGCATTTTGTGGTACACAAGGACTTAGAAAATTAGAACTATGTTTTTAAACTGATCTGGAGGTTAAACTGATGTGACAGGTTTTGTGTGACCTGAGGATTATTTTAAAAATCAGGAAATTTTACACAGAAATCAGAAAACCGGAAGGCCTGGCAATACTGGGTCTGCGTTCTGATGTGGAGAAACTGCCTGGAAGCAGGTAGCAGCTTCCACCTGTAGAAAAGCTTGCTCCCTTTAGTTCCCCAAGTCCCACCACCCCGATTACTATACAGCCAGCTGGCATCACTTATTTCTGTTCTCTTGCCTGACCACCTGAAGATTTTCAGGTTTGACCTAGCTATGAACAGGATAAACAGGAAATCATCATTTATTACCCTTTAGACCCAAATACTAAAGATAAAATTGTAGAGTCATTTGAATTTAAGAATTTAGTTGTGAGAAAGGAAAAGGATTTTAGAAAAATAAAACAGATAGCATATTATCATTAATCCAACTTCATGAAAACAAAAATAAAACTTCAAAACGACAGGTGCAATAATCCCCTGAAGAGAACTTTGTCTACAGGCAATTATCTTCCACAGCTGGGTTCAGATAATGACATGTATCCTGACGCCTGTTTAATTTCATCTTTAAAATTAAATTATTATCAAAACAGAACTTTTGCTATTTCCCAATTAACTTAAGCCTTTTTTAAAAATTACCAAAAATTCCACTTCCAATGCCCTTTCCACCAGTCCATTTTGTTAACCTTCCCCTCTCCCTACCTCCCTAGTTTGTGAGTTAGAATAAAACTTCCATCATCAGTTTTAAAAAGCGGTTCTAATTTTGAGCCCTCCTGGGCCAGACACTTCATCTTTCGAGCATCTCTGAGAAGCTTTAATTCCCCCACTTTATACACGGGAGACAGACTGTGCTGGTCAGTTAGCCTGCAAAGTGATGACCAAGAATTTAAACATGGGTTTGTTTGACTTCAGAGGCCAGGCAACTGATCCCTCCATTTCATGGCTAACACATCCACTGACCAAGAAGATGACATCTGTCAAACACAGGCAGCCCTTTCTATGACTCAGAGGGCTAAGAACAGCCTTAGGAAGTCTCCAAGTGAAGGGGACTTTTGAGTTATCTGTCTGCCTCTAGTCTGGCAAATCTATTTAAAAGTCTTAGAAGGATGATTATTATTATTTTTAATACTTCAAACGTAATAGAATCACAAACTTAAAAAAAATATGGTCACTTTTGAGGAGATAATCAGGCTCCTATTAGGTTGGTTAATTTTAGATGGCTTTCGTATTAAAATGAGGCTTAAAAATGCTACCTGGGGTCTTTTTCTTTTCTATTTTAATTGGTGTAAAAATATAGATAATACGACATTTTCCAATTCAACATTTTTCACATGTACAATTTAATAAAACCAATCACATCAAACGTGTTGTGTAACCATCACCAATACCTGCTGGCAAATTTTCCATCCCCATAAACAGAAAGCTATCTGTTTTGAACTGCATTCGTTTAGCTCTTCAAATGTTAACTTTTGTATCCCCAGATTAACAAAGAATTAAACAGCAGGGTTTTTTTCCCCCTCCAGAAGACCCTCAGAATTAGGCTCAACACAGTAAAATGACAAGGAGACCATTTGTAGCTTTCTGGGCATCTAGACTATAAATATAGTGTTCCAGACTCTGGAAAATGTCCCTTGTAGTTGTTGGGCTCATAGCAACCCCATGTGACAGAGAACTGTCTCATAGGGTTTTCTAGGTTTAGTCTTTATGGGAGCAGATCGCCAGATATTTCTTCCATGGAGCTGCTGGGTGAGTTAGAACTATCAACCTTTTGGTTAGCAGTCCAGTGCTTAACTGTTGTGCCACCAGTGCTCTTTTGAAAATGTTCCTTAAAAAGGCATAAATACATTCAAGGGATGGCAGGGCCCTGCCAAATCTTTCCTGCTTTCATTTTCCACTGTCTATTTAGGCAAGAAACCTGCTTTTAAAATTTTAATATTGATATTTGATTACTACCTTCTAGGCGCACAACTCCAATTCTGACAATGGATATTCTAAAGTTAAAACTAAGTATCTTACATTCCTCAAAGCTTCTCTGCTGAACTGTTTCTGTTGAGAAGATCTAGAACTCTTTATCTTGTTGGTTATGTTTTCAATGTCACTTGGAAACCATATGAAGGCTTTTTCTTTTCTATGACATTGAAACTTGAGACACATAGACTTTAATAATAGCACACTAAGTTGGACAAGAACTTTCAGAAGTTTGAAGTCTTTTTATAATGCGAGTGGCAGGTAACAAGATTATGGTCTGATCACAAGGCTGCATCCAGTCAGGCCTTCACAGTGGTAATAAAACTAAGAATATGCTTAGGGGCCCATGGTGTACACAGTACCTTCCACACTTCAGCTCATTTGACATCTACAACAACCTCCTGAGATTGGTAGAAATGGCTTGATTATCCACACTGTATAGATAAAGAAACTGAGACTCAGAGACAGTAAGGTCACAAAGGTAATATATGGTTATGCTGAGGGGCTCATAAACAAATCGGCTGTCCACCTGAATAATCTAGCAGTGACTTGTATGGTGAGCAATGTGTTTCATTTCAATTCAAACTACACAACTTCAAAATCAAGCAAACTTAGTCAAAATGAAACAAAGCAAAACAAAATACTATGGGCCATGCCTTTGACAACTCAAATGGATGCAAAATACCTGGTAAAATGAAATTCTTTCCATTAATCTTTCCTCTGTTTCTTCCACCAAACTCACAGAGGGCAAAGTAGATATAAGAATTTCCAGTTCCTTTTCAAGAGATGCATAGTTTTCATCAAAGTCTTCCCATTTCTGGAAAACCAAGGACATAAAATCAGTGGAAGCACTTTTCTAGATTGGTACCAGACAATGACAAAATCATAAAAGCAAAAACGAATGCCAGACTATACAAAACTAAAGCAGATTGCAGGGGTTTCTGAGAGATGTTGCTCACACTAGTTAAGAGATTAGTGTATAATGGAAAGCAATTCTATTGCCTTTGAGGCCGAGGTTTAAAAAAATCCATTTTTTTATGCTTACCATGTCAAACTGTGTAAAGAGTTAAAGTGATGCTCTTAGCATATACCCCTATACAGTACTGAGGGCCACATAAGATCTTATCTCTTATTTGGAAAGGCAAAGGGCTGTTTTAAAGGTTTTCTCAAGAGAAGTCCCTGCGCCAGGCTGCTCCACTGAGCCTTCATCCTTAGTCCACTGAACATTATTCTACTCTGCTGCCTAGGCCTAATTCCACTGAAAGCCTGCTTGAGTGAGAGTTCATGCTTCATCAAAACCAAAAAAACAAAGTTTCAGGGTAGAACTGTGCTCCACAGGGTTTTCAATGGCTGTGATCTTCAAGAAGTAGATAGGCCCCACTTCTAAGGCAACTCTGGGTGGGTTTGAACTGCCAACCTTTTGGTTAGTAGCAGAGCACTTAACCATTCGTGCCACTCAGGGAGTACTTACATTTCATACAGGGACTACTATTGCCTTAGTCTTAGTCTAGCCTGGTCCTAGCTTTTTCCTTTTCCACAGAAGCCCACTGTGAGGGTCCCAGCACATCACTGGGCTGAGTTACTGACGCTGAATATAACCTGTTGGAAAAACTGCAACCTCATTATTAGTGGATCACCTGGCTATTATGGGAAGCTTACTGTGCCCATAACATCTTTTTTCTAAATACCATGAAATATTGATATAAATATAATTTGACACACTAAACTGAAAATAAATTTTATATCACCATATCATATCACTCTCAAACTGAGTATGTCCTTGCTTTCTGTTTATTTCCTTTGTTAGGTGCTAAACTTATCAAAGGTTTAAAAAGGTAGAGGGCAAAATCTTAAATTGAGAAAGCTTTATGGGATTTTTTTTCCTTTGAATTGGGACAAGATTGTCATGAATCCATTGTAGCAGTAGAACATCTGGGCCTGCCCTCTTGGGGGAAGCACATTTTCTGAATCACTGGCTGCTTCATCCAAATGATCTCATTCCAGGTCTCAAAGTGCTTTCAATTTTGTTTATTCATGCTTCAACCCAGGAGTTAGACAGATGACGTATCATCCCAAATTTAGGTATGAGAAATCCCAGCTAACATTTCATTCAGAAAATTGCAGTCAGAACTAGGTCAGGTTCCATATTCCTCATTGTTATGCCCCCATTTAACGAATGATTAATGATAATAGCTGCTTGTGCTCTACACCTGGAGGCCTGGATGAAAACTGGGAATGCTCAGCTTAACGTACACAGTTTATTTAACCCAAATACCTGCAACAAACTCTGCAGCTTCATGCCACGCTCATGTGACTTTTCCTCTAGTAATTTCACTTCTTTGACTTGTTCTGCCCAAAATGCCTCTTTCTTTTGCAATAATGAAGGGAACATTTTGTTGGAATATGTTTGGATCAAAAACATGTCAGCAACAAGCTTCTGGAAAAAAACCTACAAAAATGGAGAAGGTTTTAATACTCATTTTTTTAAATTGCAAGAATCTTAAAAAGCAAGTTACTTCAATTTTCTACACAGTTATATTTGCTTTTTAATGCAAAATCCCAGGACATCCATGGAGTCAAATATACAAGACAAGAAAAAGCAAACTATGCATCCCTTAGTCTTTGAACACTAATGGAATTTTAACAAATCATAAAGAAAAGTTATCCCAGGTAATACCTTCCACAAAATATCCTATTTTAAAGGGCAAACATCATTAATTATTGATCAATTCAAATTTCCAGTGAGAACTTAAATCCTAAATCAGTTCTGAGATGAAAAATACTTTTAAGAAAAGTTATTTCAAGACAGTGAGTTGGGTAGATAAATGTGAGCCCAGGCAGCGCATATATTCCACAGATGGGGCTCCTAAGCCCTGGCTTTAAATTCCTCAACAAAAAGGCTAAACAAAGGGAATCTGACGGTGGGTCTGTCGGAATCCAGGTATATAAAGGCCCCAGACTTGTACTGTAAGAGCCTTTAGAAAAGGAGGCTTTCCTTCACATAGTTTTTCTCTTACAGACTGCTGCCCTCTCAAGTTTTTTGGAGGGTCCTCTTACGCAAATCCTTTCTCTTATTTCTTAAAGAAGGGTTTGGAAAAGCATCTAGCACAGGGCCTGGCACACTGTAGATGATCAATTAATAAAATGTTCCCCTTTTCCTCTCCATCCTTTATACAATACTTATCTTTCAATTTTTTGTAGACTAAGTTCTACTTATCAAAGCCATACACTGTGAGGTTACTGAGGGTAGGAACCACGTTTTATACATCTTTTTTAATTATAAGCCCCTTTTAAGAAACTGTGTATCTTGGTGCTCAAGAGGCACTTATTTAATGAAATGAAATAAATGAAAAGCTGAAGAATTTATTGTAGCATTATACTAGATATATATAAAAACCAAAAAAACCCAAACCCAGTGCCGTTGAGTCGATTCCGACTTATAGCGACCCTATAGGACAGAGTAGAACTGCCCCATAGAGTTTCCAAGGAGCACCTGGCGGATTCAAACTGCCGACCCTTTGGTTAGCAGCTGTAGCACTTAACCACTACACCACCAGGGTTTCCAAATATAATATATACTTTCCCATATTTAAATAATACAACTTCCTTTTTACCTCAGTTCTCAGAAAAGCCTTTCCTAAATTCCCTAAGTCAATCTCCCCCATTAAATGGTCTCATGGCATACAATCCAATTTTAAATCTATATTTGTTTGAATGGCTCACTGATAAATCTCTACCTTCTCAATCAACCAAAAGCTCCATGAACGCAAGGAGCAGTGCTCGTTTTTAACTCACAACTATATTCTTGGAGTTTATCAGGGTTCCTGGGACACAGCAAGCACTCCAATAAATGTTTCTTAGAAGAATGAATGAATGACGTGTATTTCACGATGCCCTCTGGTCATACTCAGAAAAACCTTGAGACTGTAGTCAATGGAAAGGTGGCCTGACCAGGGTGTCTTACCTTGTGATCCTGTATCTGAGCCTGTAAAGCACCTTTACTTTTGGTTTGCTGTAAGTGGTCACGGGCAAGCTTCTCCCTCCCGATATGTACCAGTTCCACCATGCCTTGCAACAAAGCATCCTGCTGAATCTCAGTGATGAAAGGGTGGCTGAGTTCTGAGTACCTGGATCTTAGGACCTCCCACATACTGTCAAGTACATCCTGAAAAGGAAGAGCAAGTTTGCATGAGCATTTTTATCCAACTGTGAAAATAATCCAAATGAACAACAAATCTAAACTCCTTTGTTGCAAGAAAAGTCCTACTCCTTACAATCATTGTTCTGGTGAATGTTTTCTGCTCAGACATACCTCTAATTTGTAAACCTCTTGGAGTAAACCGTAAGGCAAATGAAGTCGCTCCCCTTCGTCTCTTAGTTTTGCCACTCGGCTCTCGGAGTTAAGTAGTTCCATTGTATATGCATCTGTTTTCTAAGCGGAAGACAATGCAGAACAAGTAAAACCCTTTAATAAGTTACAGCGGTGTACATATTCATTGAAAAAGAATTAAGCAGTAGCCAGAAAGGAATTAAAGGAAAAGCTGAAATTCCATCTCCCCCGACCCCATCTCCAGCTCTGTCACTCTCCCAGACATTCTATAGTTCCTGTTTCTAATACGTTCTAAGCACAACCTTAAACTCACTGAATTGTACCATAGCATCCTGTGCTGAGGTTTGCACCCTCACTTACTAGCTTCAAATTAGTACATATATAGCTGGCTCCTTTTAAATAGACACATAATATTTCCCTGTAAGGGGGCACCTAACTTGACTAACAGTTTCTTTTTAGTGGACTTTTAGACTATTTACTCTTGTTTGTAATTCAAAGAGTGCTACCAGGCACATCCTTGGACATTTTTAAACACATATTTATCTTTGTGCACTTGTAATTCCTTTAGGATAAATGTAAGTTCAGCACCTAGAACAGTTCCTGAACATGGTAAGTCCTCAATGTTGCTGAATAAATGAATGAAGTGAAATTGCTGCTGCTAAATATCGGAGGGTATTTATTTGTTGAAAATATTAATATATAACCAAACGATTCCAGAAGCTGAACCAAAGAGCACCCTAAAAAAGAGTGAGAGCTTCATTTCCTAATGTACTACTTTCCAACATTGGACAAGCTTAAATTTTTGCCAGGTTGATAGGTGAAAATGGTCTCTTATTTTAATACTTTGCACTATGCATAAAGTACTACTTAAGAGACTTTTTAAAGGTCAACATAAATAGTTTTCATTTATCACTTAAACCCTGTCACTGCTCACAGAGGGAAGCGGTTCAGATAGACCCAGGGTTAGGTCGGTTTGAATTATTTCGACTTGATTACCTGCAACTGTTCATCAATACGCTGGCTACTAATTTCATTTAAAGACTGTTGTAAAGATGTTTTATTCTTAGTAAGTTGATCATATAATTGCTTTACTTCATTCTGTACAAAAAGATAAACACAGGAAGCGGTGAGCAATCTCATTTAGGCCTTCTGTTACTTTTTGTGGTGCCTGAATTTTTGTGCTGCTGGAAAGTTCAAACACATATAAAAATAGAAGGAACCCCATGTTACCATCACCCAACGTCAACAATGTTTGGCTCGTGGTCTTCTTTCCTCTATACCCTACCCCCTGCCTCGGAATATTTTGAGGCAAGTGCCAGATAGCATGTCATTTCGTCAGCACATGTTATACTATTTATTTTTAGAAGAGAAACATCCTCCCTTTAAAAATGCTGCATTACATTCCTCCAAATCAATAATAATTTCTTAGTATTATTAGCTACCCTGTGAGGTCACTTTTCTCTTAATTGCCTATAATCTTTATTTATTTGTTTAAATTGGGACCCAAGTGAGATCTATACATTGTGATGGATTAATATGTGCCTTAATTTTCTCTTTTTTGGAGGGGTGAAAAAAATGGGTCATTTGTTCTGTACAGTCTCTCTACAGTTAGGAGTTTGCTGATTGCACCTCCACAGTGCTGTTTAGCACGTTCTTTCTTTCTGCCTCCTTTACTAAAGGCTTGAGCAGATTCAGGTTTGATTTTATGGGCAAATCTCCTTCACAAATGGTATTGTGTTTCATTTCATTTCTATTAGACAATTTTAGTAGCTTGCTAGCTGGTCTACCTGCCTCAAGTCTCTCCCTCTCCCACAACCCACTTTAGACATCTGCCAGACTAAACTACCTGAAACGTAACATGATTGTCATTCCTTTGCTCAAAAACCTTTAACAGCTCCCCTTTCCTAGAAATTTAAACACAAATCTTCCCATATGACACTCATTAAATTGCTGAATCTAGCACAGGAAAGAACCATTACTTAAGCTCATCCTAACAAATCCGTACCCAAGACTTTGGAATGGGCCTCATTTTCACATAGTCTTCAACCATGAGCACCAGCACTAACCTGAAGAACTTCACAACAGGAGGGTCTCACCATTTCCCTCAGTAATTCCTGTCAATGACTGATGCCGGGAATAGGAGTTAACAGAAATGACGGGTCCATGTCTAAAGCAGTACCCAAGCAGGCCGCAAGCTCAGAAACATACCTGATAACTGCAATTATAGTCGAGGCCAGCTTTCAGGGACTTGCTTTGAGAGGCAGCTGTAGCCTGGGTGTGCTCCAGGCACACTTGGAGATTATCAAAACATTCAAGGAACAAGTTGGTGTTCTTGCCAGGACAAGTCATAGCTTTCAAAAGCTCACCCTTCTTGTCACTCATAGCTAAATAAAGCTTTTTCAACTCAAGAGCCAGAGCCTGTAACGTGAAGAAGGAGAAAGACAGTGGATGAGCTCTGACCCGCAGAGGATTCAGCTCTGCTCTAACAAGCTGGCCGCTGTAATGGCCAACACATGGGTTCATTAGACATTCCCTACCTCATAATGTACTTGCTGGGTGTGAACATCCCCCCTGCAAAGTGCAGGGGTTTGCAGCATCTCCTCCACATTGCTAAGACACTGACTGAGAGCCAGAAGTAGTTCAAATAATTTTTTATCCAAATTTATATATGTTACTTCTGTCACATTTTCCTGAATCAAGAAAACAAAATAAAAATCATTAAGATGCCTTGCCTTCCTAAACTGGAATATAAATATATAAACATATTTAGTACTGTTTCAAACACTTTAAGAACTAAGTAGCAGAATATATAAATTTAAAAAATTATTTAAGAGTTTAATTTGGAAAAAAAATAAGTCTAAGAAACTCAATGTTGTCATTTAACAATTGAGTGAAATTAAAAGGTAAATTACGAAGATGAAGGACTCCCTTAGCAGAGTCATCTGGGTGGAAGTGTGGTCCCAGATAAATCATACTGCCCCTCTTTCCACATTTTAATGCAGGAGAAACTGGGTTAATGAAATCAACCATGGCCTGGAGAAGGAAAAGAAGTCACAAAGAAGTGGAAGGGGATTGGAAGAGAAGGTATAGTGTCTTAAAGATACGCATTGGCTGTGTGGCATAGGAAGTTAGGGGTATCACTTACAGCTGACTGTGAGACTCAGGGCCGCCCTTAGATGCACAACTCCAAGGGGATCCCTGGGTTGTGCCATTGTGGCCAGGTGAGTTTGGGAACCACAGATTTGTTTTAGCCTAAACTGCTGGAACCACCTCTTTTTTTAAACCCATGATCACCCTGAATTCCTGACCAGTGGCAAGTGTTTAGGAGCATGCCAAAGCTGGTATCTCCCCAACTTCGGCTATTTGTACTGTATTCTCTGATGCATACCTAACACCATCGAGTACAGCGACTCAGCATTCAGTCTACTCAAGGTTGTAAATCACACAGAATGCCCGCTTATACTCCCTCTCCAACCCTCCTTCCTCATCCTTCCAATCCCAGATCACCACTGTAGACATTACTAATCAATCCTGGTCCTCTCCTCTGCTAACCCTGGACTCAAAACTCAGAATCCTTTTCCATACAATGCTCTAGGCAGTCATTATGAAATTGATCAGAGTTGGCAAGCAAGATAAATTCTATTTGCAATTCTAGGACTCATTCTATTATTTGTTCAGCGAAGAAAACTATGGCCAATTTACAATGATATTATCATGACTCATTTCTTATGTTATTTCAATAAGAAAAATACATAACGTGCAACTTCTACCTGTGTCTGGAGATTATTTGCTTCTTGACGTAGGTCTTCAAGTTGGACGGTATAGGTTTGCAGTTCTTCAATTGTTGGGTATCTAAAGTTATACACACCTACACTGGGTAGAATACTCATATTTGTGACAACCTATTTGAAAAAAAGAACCCCTGTTAGTGAAAGTTGTGATCCTGATGATAGTAATAAAAACAGCAAAAATGCCTTAGTATGCTCTCTCTGAGTCTCCTTCTTGGTAAATATTTTTGACTATCTTGTCATTTGTAAGAAAAAATAATTAAATTCCAAACATTTTGGATTTTTTTTTTTTTTTTAAGTCATGACAGGCTTTACTCAGACACATGGGAGTCCTTTTAGATACTAAAATGAGGGGAAAACAAGCCATATTTTGAGAATTAAAGTAAAATACTAATCTTTCAATTTACTAGCAATGATACTCAGGTACCAAGGTTAGTTATTTAGCTCCTCACTTACTAGCTGGCTCCTAGTGTAGCCAACTCTGAGAATAGGACACAAATCACCTCTGGTGATGGATCTGCATCTTGATTTGTCATTGAAAAATTAAACTATTTAAAACGAGCTATGATTTCAGAGAGAGAATGACCCAGAGTTAATTTCTTCCTCAAACTGGAAAAATGACATATAAAAAGAAACGGGGTAGGATGGTGGATGTTTCTTCTTGGAGAGAGAGATTAGAGAAGGAACTAGTAATGATATTGTGTTCTTTGAAAGAGAATGGCACACATATTATAGTATGTATAATAAGGAGAAACCAAGACTAAAGCCCTACCAAGAGCCTGATTCTAGTTTAATTGGCCAAATAACGTTCTCAGCAGAAAAGATGAGAACTGAAAAGTTTCCCCCAGATTGGAGAATTGGGAAATCACTGGTAACCTTTACCCAGGCTGTTAGAGTGGAATGTTGATGGCAGAAGCCTGATTGAGGTGGGCTGAGCAAAAGAACTGGCTGAAGGCAACAGGGCTGTTCTGTTCCCTATTTGGAAAGAAATCCATCAGTACCTGGCACAGTGGTCCAGGCTGAATAAAACCTGTTATGGCAGTGATAGGTGTACCAGTGGAACCCTTAATGACAGGTGCAACAGTAGCTGGCACAGTGGTCCAGGCTGAATAAAACCTGTTATGGCAGTGATAGGTGTACCAGTGGAACCCTTAGTGACAGGTGCAACAGTAGCTGGCACAGTGGTCCAGGCTGAATAAAACCTGTCATCGCAGTGATAGCTGTACTGGCGGAACCCTGAGTGACAGGTGCCACTGGCATATATATTTTCCTTTTCTAATTTCCTCATTCCAGGTGATTTCATATGTTGAAGTCTTTGCACGTGTTGTCTCCTCTGCCTGGAATCATGTTATTACCCTTGTCAACCTAATGAACACCAGGACATTGTCCGAAACTCAGCTCAAGTGCCATCTTCTCCGTGAGGTCTTTTCTTGTATTTCTCCCACCCCACTACTGGTTGACCAGTTGCCTCCACTGTATTCAGTAAATTCTTGTCTCACAATTTCCATAGCACTTGATACATGGTTTATTTTCCCGGCTAGACTTTGAACTCCCTGGGAAATAGGATCAGATTCATTTTTTCAACCTTGGGACCTGGCACAGGGGCTGGCACATTGCAGATTTGAAAGAGCTTTTTGATGAATGAATGATGCATAGTACTGTATAGTTTTTAAAATGTTTTTACATATATTATCCATTCCTTTATTCATTCAACAAATGTAACTGAGATTCTATGATGTGCCAAGCACTGTGCTAGGCACTCAAACGTGAACCAAGCAGACATGGTCTTTCTTCTCATGGTACACACCATCTAGTGGGGAATATGGACAAATAAACAGGTACACAGTACTGTAAGAGCAATGATCATGCAAGTCAGGGTGCTACAGAAGCTCAGAGGAGAGGCATCTCATGCAGGTTTCCGATAGGATGAAGTAGGGTCTCTGCTAAGTCAAGAACTCCCATTTTTGCTTTCTGAAAATAAAAGGCTACATAATGCAGAACATACATTTTTATTCAATGAACGTTTGTTGAATTTTCAAAGATAAACATGCTTATTTACACTGTGAGTGTACACAGACTGACCTGAGGCGCCACAAGCTGAGATGAAGGTAGCTGTATTTTTGATGATAGTTTATGTTGTAAATATTGCCATTTATCTCCACTTTGGCCTTGGGCTGAAAAGGCTGCATCTGGGGCATCATTTTGGGGGCTAGATGCCTTATCGCTTTTGAGAAAGAGCAAAAGATAGAGAATAATGTAATTCTGCATTACCTTCAGACAATGTTGTAAAAGCGATTTTTAAGAAAACATCCTTAATTCCCTCAACCAAAAATATTACTGAATGTCCAACTATTTAAAAATGTTTTACCTCAAAGATGATTCCTGAGTTGTTTCTTTATCTTGTTGGGAATACTGGGGCCACATTTTTGTAACATTAAATTCTATGAATTTGATTAAATCTTTCTGCTCCACTGGCTTTAACTCCAGGACCTATAAATTAATAAGATTCAAATGATTCATTCAATTATCATTTTCAATCAGCATGCACAGGTTTCTTCTGTTGAGATAATCTGATCCCAAACCTCTTCCTATATCCCTGGATACTATTTCTCTTTCTTACTTGCTTGTTCTCTGCATCTTTTGTTTCTTAAAAACCTATTTAAAAAATTCACTCAACGACCAAGTGTTATTTAAAATATACTACATACATTGAAAAAAAAAATCACCAAAAATACATTAACATATTTTGAAACAATTGGTGCAATGTACCAAGTGAAATAAATCAGATGGAATGGTGCCAGGCTCATCGGATCACAAAGAATAATTATGCTACTCACTGGCGTTGTCACAGGCTTTTATCATTTACAGTAATCAGGATGATAATAAATGGAGCAGAGGTTTATCAAGAGCCAGGTTCTCCCAAAAGGCTCCATTCCAAGGGTGAGATGTTTTTGATCATATCCATGTGTGCCCTTCACATTCCATGTGCGAGAGAACAATGGGGAACTTGAGTTTGGGCTTAAACAGCATATGCTGGAGGGGTGTATGTGCTAGATTGCGTGGGAAAGGCAAACGAGCATAAAAGAAAAGGGCTTTGCTCACCTGATCTGGTCATTGTCTTGTTTAGGTGCAAACCCGCATAACCAGAAAGAATATTTCTTATCCTCTAGCTACAAGATTGATTCTGTACAAGTAAGTAGTCATGGAGACAGAGAAAGTTACTGTAAGCTCAGAACAGGGAAGAAGCTTTCTTAGACAAGGAGCAGGGACTGGGGTTGAGACAGCAGTCCAATTCTCAGCCTCCCTATCAAAGAATGCTCAGAACCCAAAGCCTCAGCTTAGGTGGCCTAGATAGGAATTGCAAAGGCAGACCACCCTCCCAGCAACAGGGAAAGCAGTGTTGCAGCTACCGAGGTAACTTCATCTTGAAGATATCTGCTCTGTTTCATATAAGATGCAAGTCAATAAAAAAGCAAAGTTAGTGTGCCCCGACTATAGCAGATAAAAGCCAGGCAGGGGCTGCAGCAAACACTCAAAACTCAGAGTCGTTGCACACACACAAATGCCCACACGTCACACTTCCCATCCAGTCACATAAGCAAACACTCCTATGGCAGATTAACATTCAGTTCAAAGGGAAATTCCATATAGAAAGCTTTATTCTTTTCCTTACAACTGTTAGGAGCTGAAATTACCTGTTGCTGCTGGAAATCCTTTTGTCTGCTAAATTGTGGCCTTTCAGTTACAATAGATACAAATGCAGGAAGGTTATCTTGGAGAATTTTTTTATGTCCTGAAGGTTTCTTTACAATGGTAGAATACTATTAAAAAAAAAAAAATTCAGGATGGCAGATTATTTAAAAAGAAAGACTCACTTTATTTCAATTCTAATAACAGGAAAGATTCATAAGAAATAAGTGCACTTGTCATTTATTATAATTATATACACTATGATTTAATGAGCTTTTTTCATAACAATGTCAAAAAATGTACTACATTTGATGAAGTGGTCATCTTACGCTTTCCTCAACAAAATTTATCTAATAAATTACCAAAAGCCAAGAAATTTAATGTCTTTTAAGAATGAAGTAAAAAAAAAAAAAAGTAAAAACTATGCTTCTGCATTCAAATTTCCTCTATGTCTAAAATATAAGTAGTTTTTTTTTTTTTTTTTAAGAAAAGAGAGAACAGTACCTACAACAACTCTTACTTCTGTGAGTGTAAGTCCCCTAAGCAGAAATCATACTTAAGTATAAATGTGAATCTTATATACTAGGATCCTATCATAAGATGCAAATTTGCATTTATAAATACAGAATGCTTTTTCACAAGAACACTTTTAACTGTATCATACTTTCATCAGTATATAAACAACCTTCTTTTATGAAGAAGGCTTACACTAGACCTCAATACCACCAAGAACGCCCAACCCAATCAAACCAACTTAAACCAAACCACCACCACTACCAACAACCTAAGAAGTGGACTGCATAGTAAAATAAAGTCAATAACGAAAAGCCAGCATACTCATTATTCCTTACAGTCTTAAGAAGCATAATTCTTCCTCACTTAGGGTATTTTCTCTGTAGTTGGTTCATCACCTGCATTCCGAGTTCTTTTCTGATAGGCCTACCATATGTGTATGTTGTATGCTGTCAAGTTGATTTTGACTCACAGCGACTCCATGTGACAGAGAACAGCCCTGTAGGGTTTTCTAGGCTGTAATCTTTACGGGAGCAGATCACCAGGTCTTTCTCCCATGGAGTCACTGGGTGGGTTCGAATCTCCAACCTTTTGGTTAGCAGACCAGTGCTTAAGTGTTGTGCCACCAGGGTTCCTTACCATATGTGCATATTGACACACACACATATATAGTCATTTTTTACCTGATCCTCACTATATTTCTCCTGAAGCATCATCTGGAACTTTTCCAAGTTACATTTCACAGTTTTTAGTTTCAAGGAAAGTGCTTCAGCCTCTTGTTGAGTGTCTCCACTATCTCCCAGGCCCTGATCTTTGCAGCTGTCCAACAGAGAAGCCACTTTGTGCTCGATCTCTGTTAGCATAGCCTAGGAAATAAAATCATTTAATTATTCACATTTTTGGTCTTGAACAAGTGTTATTCCCCAAAATATGTTAGATTCTCCCTTGACCTAAGTGTATATAAGATATCTCAGACATAGGACTAGAACAGATCTTGGGGAAAAAAAAAAAAAAAACTCTTGGTTTCTTGTTTGGTGTGCTCATATGAATGCCATGTTGCCTCTTTGTTTCTATTGGCCTTATTTCCAAAAACTCCTCTATATATCTAAACTGAGTCTTAAATGGCAAATGTCATTTTATATGGGAATTACATAGACAGCCAACCCACGCAAGATTAGCAGCATTTGTAGCAAAATTTCACAGCAAACACTTTTTATGCTGTATCTGCAATCTTACAAATCAGGACATTCCCCTTCATTTCTAATGAATGTTCAAAGTACTTATTATTATGAATAAAAATAACAAAATCAACATTTATTGAACACTTTCACGTGACCAAGAAACTCACTGCTGTCGAGTCAATTCCGACTCAGAGCGACCCTATAGGACAGAGTAGAACTGCCCCACAGGGTTTCCAAGGAGCAGCTGGTGGATCTGAACTTCTGACCTTTTGGTTAGCAGCTTTATCACTTAACAACTGTGCCCCAGGGCTCTGTTTTATATTACAGACACTGCTTTTTATGCCTTATCTCATTTAATCCAGCAAAACCTCTATGATCTAACCTATTATATTTTCCCACTCTACACATGAGAAAAATGAAGCTAAGAAGTTAAGTGACTTCCCCAAGTTCACAGCCCAGGATTTCGACTCTAGATTCTGAGCTCTTAACCACTAACATCTTCTCAAGAATTCTGCTTTCACAAATCATTTCCAAGAATCACCCTGAGAACTGTAAGTTGAGGCCAAGATCACTGTAGCAGCCAAATAACACAAAGAATCACACTGTTGCTTTAAGAAAATGCACCCAATCCTGGGAGGAGGCAACCCATACACTCTGACCCAACAGTCTTACTTACCTGGCACCCGACCAGCTGCTGTTCCACCACCTGCTGCATGCCAGCGTTTAATGTTTCCGGCTCAAATGCCACGTTGGCTTGGTCCAGCCACTGCTCTAGCTCAGCTACCTGGGTCTTGCAGACATGGAGGACCTCAGCAGGCTCGGGCCTTGTTTTCTCCACCGTGGCCTCAAAAGCTCGTTGCTCACCAGGAAAGCCCAGAGCTGCAGCCTCGATAGGAGGTGTGGCACCCTAAGATAAATCCAGAGATAATCCCACAGTGAAAAACCTAGGAGTCCAAAGTTTTCAGATTTGAGGCTGCAAAGACCTGTGAACCTGCAGCACTTCCTCAGTTAAAAGAAAAAAAGAGAGAGAGCAGAAGAAAGAGAAGAAAAATGCACCTCTACACTCATAGCAACTCTCATGTGACCTGGCGCCAGAGGTTTCCAAGCAGCCTATCTGCATGTACACAGGTATAATATTCCCGGGCACAGAGGAAGTAAACGGGCTCACAGTTCATTAAGCAGTGAACCCCAAGAGACAGGTGAGAGTCTAGTGCAAGAGTGTGGGTGTGTGTGTCTGAAACACTTCAGGGAACTAGCCAGTGTTTAAAGTTGCGTGACACGCGATTAAGCAATGCTTACATTGCTGTGTACTCTGTTCAAATAGAAAAAAAACAAAAACAAACCACACACACAAGACAGCTTTACATACTGGCCGGGGTATGGTGAATTATGCCACCTACTTTTAACTTCACAACATCTTCTCAAATAGATTATAAAATATTTTAGTTGACTTTTTTTTTTTTTTTTTAAACATACATGGTATTATTCACCTAAACCTCTCCCTATTTAAAATAATCTGAGAGTCAAGTAATGAGCTTTAGTGCGGCAGTCTGGAAACTTATCTCCTATTTCTCAGTGAAAACCCCTAAAACTACTTTTCACCTTCTGGACACTTAAGTGTTTATTAACAACTAGACACCTATAGTATAGTATAAAGAAGGCGTGATGTGTTCTTTTTGTATTGAAATAACTGGCTCATTTGTTAATCAAATGGAAAAATTTTACCCAGCAAATGAAAGTATTCCAGTAATTATATTAGATATTTTCAATTTGGAAACTCTGGTGGCGTAGTGGTTAAGGGCTACAGCTGCTAACCAAGAAGTCAGCAGTTCGAATCCGCCAGTCACTCCTTGGAAACTCTATCGGGCAGTTCTACTCTGTCCTATAGGATAGCCATGGGTCGGAATCGACGTGACAGCACTGGGTTTTTGGTTATTTTCAATCTGAGGTAAATGATTTGATACAGAGGTATACTTGCCTCCTACTGCATTACCTACACTTTTTTCCTAAATATTGAGAAAGTCTATTGACCTTTCTAGAGAAATTCCTTCAGAAATAAGAATTAGTTGTTTTTTTTTTTTTTTGCACTACAAAATTTTGATCTTGATTTAGTCATCTAGTGCTGTCATCAGTCTTCCCCTGGACTAGGAGCTTCTCTGTGCAGGAACCCCGGGTCCAAAGGATGTGCTCTGCTCCTGGTGCTTCTTTCTTGGTGGTATGAGGTCCCCAACTCTTTGCTTGCTTCCCTTTAGTTTTTATCTCTTGAAAGATAAAAGGTGGTGCAGGCCACATCCCACAGAAACTCCCTTTACATTGGATCAGGAATGTGACCTTAGTAAGGGTGTTATAATCCCATCCTAATCCTCTTTAACATAAAATTACAATAACAAAATGGAGGACAACTACACAATACTGGGAATCATGGCCCAGCCAAATTGGTACACACATTTTTGGGGGGAACGTAATTCAATCCATGACGGGTCTCAATAAATATTTTTATTGAGTAGGATTAAATACAATGTTTTCTATAAAGTACTTTACTAAGTACATGTTAGCATTTAATGAGGCACTGTTTCTGTCCAAGTGACAAGATTTCTAATGGGAGTTGCTCACAAATGTATGTTGTTGTTAGGTGCCGTTGAGCTGGTTCTGACTTACAGGGATCTTATGTATAACAGAACAAAATGTTGTTCAGTCCTGCGCCATCCTCACAATCCTTGCTATGTTTGAGCCCATTGTTGTACCCACTGTGTCAATCTATCTCATTAAAGGTCGTCCTCTTTTTTGCTGACCCTCTACTTTACCCAAGCATGATGTCCTTCTCCAGAGACTTGTCCCTCCAGATAATATGTCTTGGAAGAAGTCCAGCCAAAACTCTCCTTAGCAAGGATGGTGAGATTTCGTCTTACTAAACAAATGTATACCCTAACTCAAATGCACATTTCCCAATGTTTGAGAAGTTTTGTTTAAACATAAAATTCTCAATACAACGGAAGTGGACAAAATTGACAGTGGTAACAAAAACACACAGGCCATGAAAATGCCATTCATTTGGCAGAAGTATCTCCAGGTTGTACTTCTTACCTTTGACCATCTAAACACTTCACACCTATTTGCTCTTGTCTGCCAAAATGCTACTTCTCCTGGGCTTTTAATAATCTGTTTTTGTAATTGTGTTCAAAAATGACCTTCACGGGCGGGGGTCTGGGGGCTATGGCTTCAGGGGACATTTAAGTCAATTGGCAAAATAAATTCTATTAAGAAAACATTCTGCATCCCACTTTGAGGTGTGGCGTCTGGAGTCTTAAACGCTAACAAGCGGCCATCTGAGATTCATCAATGAGTCTCAACCCACCTGGATCAAAGGAGAATGAAGAACACCAAGGTCACAAGGTAGTTATGAGCCCAAGAGACAAAAAGGGCTACATGAACTAGAGACCACATCAGCCTGAGACCAGAAGAACTAGATGAAGCCCGGTCATAACCGCCTGACAGGGAGCACAACAGAGAACCCCTGAGGGAGCAGGAGAACAGTGGGATGCAGACCCCAGATTCTCATAAAAAGACCAGACTTAATGGTCTGACTAAGACTAGAAGAATCCCGGCGGTCATGGTCCCCAAACCTTCTGTTGGCCCAGGACAGGAACCATTCCCGAAGACAACTCATCAGACATGGAAGGGACTGGACAATGGGTTGGAGAGAGATGCTGATGAGGAGTGAGCTACTTAAGACTATGTTGGCATCTCCTGTCTGGAGGGGAGGTGGGAGGGTAGAGGGGGTTAGAAACTGACAAAATGGTCATAAAAGGAGAGACTGGAAGGAGGGGGTGGGCTGACTCACTAGGAGGAGAGTAAGTGGGAGTGTGTAGTAAGGTATATATAAGTTTATATATGAGAGACTGACTTGATTTGTAAAGTTTCACTTGAAGCACAATAAAAATTATTAAAAAAAAATGACCTTCATGATGAATCTTCTCTTTCCTATGTTCTGTCTGTACTTCACACACAGTCCCATCTGTATGTGGATTCACTTGTTTCAATTCTTTTTTAACCTTGATTTTAAAAAAGCAATAGTTGTATGATTTTACTGCATGACAGCAATTTTTAGTAATCTGATTCATTGTTTTCCAGCTTTCAGATATTTCTGTATCTTAGTGGTAAAGATTCTGGAATCCCTTTATTTGGCCCCCAAGTTAATAATCCTGAACAGATTTACCATCTGCCTTCTTTGCTTTATTTATTAAAAAAAACAGTATCTGAGTACCTATTATACACGACACATTTTGAAAATAATTTTTATTGTGCTTTAAGTGAAAGTTTACAAATCAAGTCAGTCTCTCATACAAAAACCCATATACACCTTGCTATACACTCCCAATTACTCTCCCCCTAATGAGATAGCCTGCTCTCTCCCTCCACTCTCTCTTTTCGTGTCCATTTACGTGACACATTTTTAATGAGAGTATTGAGTCTCTTTCTTGCGCTAAATTAATGAGGAAACAAGAAAGCTGGATAACTAATCTAGAATTTATTTGCTAATTATCTGAACCTGAAAAAAACCCAAAGCTGAACATGAGAAAAGAATGTTCGCAACCATAGAACTTCATAGGTTAAAGCGTTCTCGGGAACTCATCAGTGACTATTCCACCAATCTCTTTTTACAGCCAAAGAAACTGAAGCACATGTAACATTTAGTAAGTTCACACATCTCCCATTTCACTGTGCATGTTCCTTCGAGAAGCTGAGACCCAACATAACTTACTTGCCCAAAGTCACACAACTCTTGTGATGTTTTAATTCTGAGTTCACTATATTTTCCATAAAAGCACCCCTGCTCAGTATCTTCCCTAACTAGGAGATCCAAATTGTAAAAGCAGAAATTATTTAAAGGAACATCTCATTATTTTGAACATTTTGGGGGGCTAAAAAGTATTACTGCAGGTATTTCTTATTAAAGAGAATTATGTCACCTTAAGGCATAACTGTAAATTAATAATATGTAACCTTCACTGGGCTCTTATTATGAGCCAGGTATTGTGTTAAATGTGATATACAGACCACCACAAGCCTAGTATTATTTCCAGTATACAGATGGGGAAACTGAAGCTTTGAAAAGTTATTCAAACTGTCTAAGAAGTAGAACAGTAAGTAGAACCAGGCTTCAGCCTCTGATTTCACTATGTTTTGGAATCTAATTTCACCAGCCTTCACCTATCGAAGCTGGCCTTTCAGTTACTAAACAGCGTACTACTTTGGTTTCCAAATCAATACATCATTGATGTAAGAAACAACAACATATCTTCCACATCAACACATCGCTGACGTAAGAAATAAAATGCAACTTAATTTTCTGGTGATAGGTACATTCTGTAGTCAAATAGCAACTCTTTAAATTTACTCCTTAATATTTTACATTCAATTCTCTGAGCACCTGTACGCCTCACTTACTTTGTATAAAATGTGAATTGCCTATCTAAAGCACCATACCTAACCTGTACATGCAAAAACACTGAACATGCAGCTGAGCTGCAGAGGTATTTTGGCAGTCCATTTTGTGAGGCTAAGTCCACCTTGGTTTATATCTTTCCATACTAACTGTATTCTTTGTTATATATGGGTTAAGGATGGCTCAGAATTTAAAAAAAAATTATGTAATTCTCATTTGGCCAATACACTTAATCTCTGAAACAAAAGGTCTGCTGAGGTTGTCACAGAATTGATGACGTGGCTACCTGGTCTCAGTGGATTTCCCACTTTCCTTCCCGCCAGTGGATGTGCCAGTGACTAACAGGCAGGAGGAGAGACACCAGGGGACATGGGACTTGGAGCCTCCTTAAGTTGGTAAAATAGCTTCTGAAAAATCAAGAGGGGCTGACCTCTGTTCTGTAAAAGGTAACATCTATTTCTTCTGCTCCAAGAATCTAGTAGGCTAACCTAGGGCAAAAGTTCTCTGTTAGGAAGACAATGCAGGTAAACATAATATACACACCAAAATCAGTTTAAGGGACAGTTATGGGAGCATAATAGTTAAAAGCCTAAGTTTTAAACTCAGAGACAGAAAGATACGGGTTTAAATCCTAGCTCTGCCACTTTCTAGGTATATGACCTTGGTCAACTTGTTTAACTTCCCCGAACCTCAATTTCTCCATCTCTAAGTGGGAGAAGCATAGTACCCACCTCACAGGACTATTGTGAGGATTAAGAGAGATAATAAATGGAAATCCCAGAGCCTGGCACAATAATAACTTCAGTAAATATTTTGTTAACATCGTGATTATCTCCATCATTGTCATCATTATTATCTATTACCCACATTGTTGGGCAAAAGACCCTATAGATCATCTAGATCAGTAGAAACAGATACTAAGCAGAATACCTTCTGTAGATAAAGCATTATTGAGGCTATATCTGGTTTTTAATGAGGTGTTAAAAATAACAAAAACCTTCTTAGACCTGAGCATTGCCAATGAGTGTAAACCTATGCGAAGGGTTCACCTTGCTGGGCAGACACTTTTGAAGAGGGGTAACGATTTAACAGCTGATACAAATTGTTAGACAAATGGAAAAAAGATTGGGAGAAAACGCCTATAAATAGAAGTCAGTATAAGAAAAGAGAAGGAATGATTAAGAGAGACAAGGCGGCAAAAGAATGCCAGTATCTTCTCCAGGAGGTACTCAGGGAGACCGGAGGAACGTCAGGTCCAACTAAACACCAAAACTCGCTGCCATCAAGTCAATGCCAACTCATAATGACCCTATAGCACACAGTAGAACTGCCCTACAGGGTTTCACGGAGTGGCTGGTGGATTCAAACTGCCTCCTTTTGGTCAGCCATGTGGCAGTTTGAATCCAAAAGCCGCTCCTTGAGAACCTTGTGGGGCGGTTCTACTTTGTCCTATAGCGGTGCTATGAGTCGAAATCAACTCGATGACAACGGGTTTGTTTACACACTAAAACTAACGGGAAATAATGCCCCCCAGGTCTTCTTGAGAACCACTGAGGTAGAATATTTCAAATTAGGAAGGCAAAGTGGAATATTCTGGGTTTGAATCCTTACTTGCTCATTTACTAGTTGTATTTTCACTCCCTGAATTTTGAGATCCCCATTTGTAAACTTACGGTAGGTATTAACCTACCTTATAATGTACCTGAGAATTAAACAGGTAACAAACATAAATGCCTCATGCAATAGGTAGTTAATCAATGTTAGCCTTCCTTTACTTTCATCAACCCCTAAATTACCCCTACAGAATAAAAAAGTAGTCAACTTTAAAGGGAAGATTAGTTCACCCTGACTAATGGTGAAAGGGTGAAATATCTTTAACTGCTCTATACCATGCTTACTTTATATGTAAATATCTGATGATAAATCTTCCAGTTCTACAGCTTGGCAGCACATAGGAAGACGTTAAAATTCACAAGGAATGCTGGGCTTGACACACGATGCACTGCAGAACACAGAAAGCTTGGTATCTCTGGGTACTAGGCTAAATATCTGAGCAGTTGGTATCATGGATTATGTCCCCCACAAAATATGTGTCAACATGGTTAGGCCATGATTCCTAGTATTGTGTGGTTAGCCTCCATTTTGTGGTTGTAATTTCATGTTAAACAGGATCAGGGTGGGATTGTAACACCTTTACCAAGGTCACATCCCTGATCCAATGTAAAGGGAGTTTCCCTAGGGCGTAGCCTGCACCACCTTTTATCTCTTAAGAGATAAAAAGTAAAGGGAAATGAGCAGAGAGTTGGGGACCTCATACCACCAAGAATGCAGTGCTAGGAGCAGAGTAAGTCCTTTGGACCTGGGGTCCCTGCATGGAGAAGCTCCTGGTCCGGGGGAAGATTGATGAGAAGTCTGACAGAGAAAGAAAGCCTTCCCGTGGAGCTGCCACCCTGAATTTGAACTTTTAGACTACTTTACTGTGAAGAAATAGTTTTCTTTGCTAAAGCCATCCACTTGTGGTATTGTTGTTATAGCAGCACTAGATGACTAAGAAGTTGGCTTATTATCAACAGGGGCTTACCTCTTTTGTTTGATTGGGGCTCAGGGAAAACTCTGGGTCTTCCTCAGTGCTGAGTAAGTCTGCTGTGAGAAATTGTGCCAGGGACCCAGCACATGTGCTTATTCTCCCATCTGCCTTTTGTAGAGATAAGAATGGAAGTGTAGAAAACTCCCCACTCTGCTACCACACAGTCATTCTTCCTAGGCCTGCTCATTGTATAAATAGCCTGCTTGTGAAAATGTCCAGAAAGGCCAGGTGCATTTAGAAAAAGTTCATTAGGAAAAAAATCAGCTTCCTCACAAGATTTGTCTTTAGTTGAAAGACTTAAATTCTTCAAAGCTCTCTAGTTAGTAAGCAGCACACAGAAACATAATAGAATTGTGAACTTAAATGCGTAATTGTAAGAATTCAAATTAAATAAAATTATGTTATATAATAATATAACGGTAATATGTAGCTATATGATAAAATCTATATTTTATATAATGGGGAAAAGGATAAATTTATTAAAGTTGGGGACAATTACCCAAGCATTTCATTTCATAAAAATTGTAACTAAATCCTTATCTCTTCACAAAGAATTCTAGTTTACTATAAAAATTCTAGAGGAAAATATGAGCCAGTTGTTTTCAAAACTTGCGTTGGGGAAGGACTTTTTAAAGCACGACAGTAAAGGAAAAGAAGGTAAGAACTGATAACAAAAAATAACATGTACCACAAAACACCATAAACTAAAAGAGAAATGACAAACTGGAACTACTTACAAAGTATTAATATATTTAATGTATGAATTACTGTTATAAATCAGTAAGCAAAACATCAATCTCTAAGTAGAAAAATAGTCAAATGGTATGAATAAGCAATTCATAAAAGAAGAATTATAAAAAGCCAATAAACATCTGAAGAGATACTCAACTTTCATCGAATATAAATGCAATTTAAACCACTGGCTAAATCTGCTTAAGACTGACAATATTCAGTATCAGCTTGGGGTCAGGAAATAATAGACACTTTCGTATATTAACAGTAGGAATAAAACTGGCAAAGTCATCTGGAGGGCATTTCAACAATGTGTGTCACACTTTATATAAAAATTGACCCAGCAATCCAATTTCTAAGGTTAACCAAAGTTAAGCAATGGTAAAATGACATGTACACAAACAATTAATACAGTGTGGTGGAAAGTGCACTGATATTGTAATCAACCAATCTTGATTATTCACAAGCTGTGTGATCTTGGACTCTCTGAAACTCAGTTACTTCATCTTTGAAGTAGTAATAAAACCAACCTCACTCATGGTTATGATTATGAAATAGGATGGTGTACATAAATCATTTAGCAGTTCCTAAAAAAAATGTTAGTTCCTTTCTAGATCCTTCTACTGAAAACAATAACTGCTATCAGAAAGATATGAACCAGGATCCAAAGGTAAAGCTTAGAAACAATTGTGTAGGTAGATATGGGTCACGAAAACTCTGGAAAGCTAGACTAAGAACTCTGCGTATTATACAGAAGAAAAGAAGATTCTGTGAAGGATTTTAAGCTGGGGCCCAGCATGAATTGTATAGGATATCTTAGGAGAATGAACTGGAGGTTTAAAACCAATTAGAAGGCTACTAAAAAAGTGCAGGGAAGACCAATTGCCTGTAATAGGATGATGACAAAAATAATGGAAACAAAAAGAAGGATGTAAAGAATGAATGGATATTATTTGACCACTGATTGGATATGGAAAGTAAGAGTGATGGAGCCAGCTAAGATGACTCCAAAGTTTATCCTGGACTCTGAAAAAACAGTGGTGCCTTTAGCAGACATTGAAAAATTAGAAGGAAGGACAAGCTTTGAAGGAAAAATTGGCAAACTAGGTTTGAGATGAAGAAAATACATTCAGACAGAGAAGTCTATCAGAAACGCAGAGTACATTTAAGGGAAAGGTCAAGAATCATCAGCACAGAGATGACTAGGAAAACTATGGGGTGAGAGGAAATGTCCATGAAAGAAAACAAAGAAAAGAAGGAAGAGGACATGACATAGGGGAAATGCCTACAATCAAACATAGAAAAGCAATAGGGGCAAAAAGAAGGAGAATGGGGAGGTAGAAGAAGCAGGTAAGTACAGAATAAAGTAAATCAAAGGAACAATGCATTTCAAGAAGGCAGAGGTGGTCAATAGTATCTAACGCTGGAGAGATCAATAAGGATTAGGAGGACAATAGGACAACAAATTGGTGCTCCCATGGTCTATGGTGATTAGAAAGGGGTTTGGGTATAGCCATGGGCAGAAACTAGATTACAAAAGGGGCTAATGAAGGGGAGAACCCAGTAAAGACATTTAGCAGTAAATGAAAGAGGAAGCACAGTAACTGACATGAGAAGCAGGATCAAGAATTTTAAGGCTTCCTGATAACATGGTGCCATACACAGAAGCACCACGCCATCTCTCCACAACAACAACAACAACAAAAATTAAGTAAAACAGAGACAAACATCATTCCTGGAACCTGAAGTGTCAAATGAAAAGATAAAGAACTCAGCTAAACACCAAATGGAATAAGAAACTGACAAAGAACAGAGAACGAGGAGAGAGATGTGCGGAGGTTCCCTATCTGCTAATGCAGCATTGATTCACCTTCTTGGACTCCTGTCGGAGATTGGTGGACAGGGAGCATGGGAAAGCAGCTTCACAGAACTCCCAGCAGGAGATGGTGCACCAGGTAACCAGCGAAACACACTATCCCAACCCCCATCCTCTCCCCATGGTTCTACCTCTGCACTTCCTGGTTGGCTGTGGTGGCTCGGCTGGCTGGGAAGTGCAGCATCCATGCCACTTGGATTCGGCCTGCCCACATCCAAGATTGGTGGATAGGGAGTACAGGAAAGCAGCTTCACAATGTTCCCAGCCGGAGACAGAGCACCCACTGGACCTGCCCTGCCACGCCATACCTGAGTGACTGGTCCTGCCCATTGGACAAGGAGGTGAAAAGTATTATGACTACAGACAAGCAAACAACAAAGAACGCACAGCCCACCTGCTCAGACATAACCAAATAAAACAAAAAAACAGGATGAAACAAATCTACAATCAAGAAATGAAACTAACAACTGAATGTCCCAAAGAGGGCAGACAATACCAAAAGATATTAAAAAACAGGACAGGGTGTTTTCCAGCAGGTGTCCAAAATGAAATACCAGATGACTTCCCAGTGGAAGAAAAGGCACTAGAACTACCTGACAGGGAATTCAAATCTTTAATATTCAGAGCTATCTAAGAGTTGAAGCAAAGAGTAGACAAAAATGAGAAAAAAATAGACAAATTTATGGAAAAGGCAGACATATTCATGCAAAATACAGACAAAAACAATGTAAGAATTCAAGAAAATAATTCAGGAACAAAATGCCAAAATAAATTCACCACTAGAAATTGTACAAAAATAACAATTAGAAATCCAAAAGATAAACAATAAGATTTCAGAAATGGACAGTGTTACAGAAGGGCTGAGGAGTAGGTTTGAAATGATGGAAGACAGAATCAGCAAAATTGAAGACAAACACTTGTATACAACTCTGTTAGAGGAAAAATCAGAAAAAAGAATGAAGAAACCCTGAGAATTATGTGGGATACAATCAAAAGCAAAAATTTGGGAGTGATCGAAGTTCCAGAACAGGCTGAGGAAATGGAAAACACAGAGAGAATCATTGAAGAATTGCTGACAGAAAACTTCCCTAATATCATGAATGATGAAAAGCTGACCACTGAAGAAGCTCAAGGAACCCCATACAGGGTAGAATCCGAAAGAAAATCTCCAAGGCATATCATAATCACATTCACTAAAACCAAAGACAAACAAAAAATCCTGAGAGCAACTCAAGAAAAACAAAATGTCACATACAGATGGAAAACAATAAGACTACAATCTGATTATTTGGCAGAAACCATGCAGGTAAGAAGGCAATAGGGTGACATATATAAAACCTTGAAAGAAAAAAAATTGCCAACCAAGAATAACATCCTACAAAACTTTCACAATTCCAGATAAAGAAAAATTAAGGGAATATGTAAAAACCAAAGCAAACTTACAAGAATTATTAAAGGGAGTCCTTCAGTCTGAGAACAAACAATATCAGACCACAGCCTGAATCTAGGACACAAGACTGTACTAGCCAGATACTAAGCTAGGAAATAAACTCTCAAGGACTATCCAAAACCAAAACAATTGCAACAGGGAACCAGACAGGATAATCTGTAAATGACAAAAATATCAGAACAATAAAAGACAGAATAAACAGTGTAGGTACAGAACTTTCTAATAGAGAGGAAGGCAAGGCCATACCAAGTAATAATAGACTGGTTCAAACCTAGGAAGATAAGGATAAATTTCAAAGTAACCACAAAGAAAGTTAACAAACCTACTCATTAAAAGAAAGTCTCAACAAAAATAAAATGTACAAAAACAAAAGAAATGAAAAAGAAGTTCACAAAGAAAAGGAACTCAGCACAGGAGAGTAACAGGAACAAAGAAAATGTTAGCGCCACAAAAAAAAAAAAAAGCACTACAAAATGACACCAATAAACTCACACCTATCAATAATTACACTGAATGTAAATGGCCTAAATGCACCCATAAAGAGACAAAAAGTGACAGAATAGATATAAAAATAGGATCCATCAATATACTGTCTACAAGAGACACACCTTAGAGACAAAGATGTAAATTTATTAAAAATCAAAGGATGGGAAAAAAACATATCAAGAAAATAACTACCAAAAAAGAGAGGAGTGGCAATACTAGTCTCAGATAAAATAGACTTTCAAACAAAATCCACAATAAAAGACAAAGAAGGGCACTATGTAATGATTAAAGGGATTATCTATCAGGAAGACTTAGCCATAATAAACATCTATGCACCCAACGACAGAGCTCCAAAATACATAAACTCTAACAGCACTTGTCATGGATTGAATTATGTCCTCCCCCAAAATGTGTGTATCAATTTGGCTAGGCCATGATTCCCAGTTTAGTGTGATTTTCGTATATGTTGCAAATCCTGCCTCTATGATGTTAATGAGGGAGGATGGGTGACAGTTGCGTTAGTGAGGCAGGACTCAACTTACTGGATTGGACTGTGTCTTCAGGCAATCTCTTGAGATGTAAAAGAAAGAAGCAAGCAGAGAGAAAGGCGGACCTCATACTACCAAAAAAAAGAAGAACCGAGAGCAGAGCACGTCTTTCAGTACTGCGCAGAGAAGTTGCTAGTCTAGGGGAAGAAAGAAGAAAAAGACCTTCCTCCAGAGCCGACACAGAGAGACAGCCTTTCCCTGGAGCTGACACCCTGAATTTGGACTTTTAGCCTACTTTACTGTGAGAAAATAAACTTCTCTTTGTTAAAGCCATCCACTTGTGGTATTTCTGTTATAGCAGCACTAGATAACTAAGACAGCACTGAAAATGGAAATTGACAATTCCACAATGATAGTCGGAGACTTCAACACACCACTCTTGGTAAAGGACACAACATCTAAAAAGAAACTCAACAAACATATAGGAGTGCTAAAGAGTACAATCAGCCAACTTGACTGCAGAGACCTATATAGAACACTCCATCCAACAGCTGCAAAGTACACATTCTTTTCCAATGCACATGGAACATTCTCCAGAACAGACCACATCTTAGGCCACAGAGCAACCCTCAACAAAATCCAAAACACTGAGATAAAAAAAAGAATCTTCTCTCACCACAATGCCATCAAAGTAGAAATTAACAACAGGAAGAGTAAGGAAAAAAAAAAAAAATCAATTACATGGAAACTGAATAACACCCTGCTTAAAAACCATGGAGTAATAGAAGAAATCAGAGATGGAATCAAAAACTTCCTAGAATCAAATGAGAATGAAAACACATCATATCAAAACCTTTGGGACACAGCAAAAGCAATCCACTGAGGTCAATTTATAGCAATAGATACATCAAAAAAAGAAGGGACAAAATTTAAACATTAGCTACACAACTTGAACAAATAGAGAACAGCAAAAGAAGCACACAGCCACCAGAAAGGAAATAATAAAGATCAGAGCAGAAATAAATGAAATAGAGAACAGAAAAAAATAGAAAGAATCAACAAAACCAAAAGCTGGTTCATCGAAAGGATCAACAAAATCAACAAACCGCTGGCCAAACTGACAAAAGAAAAACAGGAGAGGACGCAAATAACCCAAATAAGAGATGAAATGGAGGACATTACAACGAACCCAAATGCAATAAAAAGGATCATAACAGAGTATCATGAAAAACTATACTTCAACAAATTTGGAAACCTAGATGAAATGGAGAAATTTCTAGAAACACACTACTTACCCAAATTAACCAAAATGATGTTGAAAATATGAACAGATCCATAACAAGAGAAGAGACTGAAAAGGTAATTAAAAAAAAAAACCCCAACAAATAAAAGCCCTGGCCCAGATGGCTTCACTGAAGAATTCTACCAAATATTCAGAGAAGAGCTTACACCAGTACTACTCAAATTATTTCAGAACATTGAAAAGGAAGCGATACTTCCAAATTCATTCTATGAAGCCAGCGTAACCCTGATACCAAAGCCAGGCAAAGACACCACAAAAAAATAAAATTACAGACCAATATTTCTCATGAATATAGATGTAAAAATTCTCAACAAAATTCTAGCCAATAGAATTTAGCATCATATATAAAAAAAAATACACCACAAGCAAGTAGGATTGATACCAGGTACGCAAGGATGGCTCGACATTAGAAAATCAATCAACGTAATCCACCCATAAATAAAAGAAAAAATCACACGATCATCTCAATCAATGCAGAAAAGGCATCCTACAAAGTCTAACACCCATTCCTGATAAAAACTCTCAATAAAATAGGTATAGAAGGGAAATTTCTCAACATAATAAAGGGCATCTATGCAAAACCAACAGCCAACATCATTCTTAATGGACAGAGGCTGAAAACATTCCCCTTGAGAACAGGAAGAAGACAAGGATGGCCTTTATCACCACTCCTATTTAATATGGTGCTGGAAGTCCTAGCTACAGCAATAAGGCAAGAAACAGAAATAAAGGGCATCCAAATTGGTACTGAAGAAGTTAAACTGGCCCTATTTGCAGATGATATGATACTACACATAGAAAACCCAAAAGACTCCATGAGAAAACTACTGGAACCAATAGGAAGATTCAGCAGATTAGCTGGATACAAGATAAACATAAAAATCAGTTGGATTCCTATATACCAACAAAGAGAATCATGAAAAGGAAATCAGGAAAACAGTATAATTTATAATAGCCAGCCCCTAAAAAAATACTTGGGAATAAATCCAAACAGGGATGTAAAAGACCTCTACAGAAAAAACTACAAAACACCACTGCAAGAAACCAAAAGAAATCTACATAAATGGAAAAACATACCATGCTCATGGATCGGGAGGCTCACTGTTGTGAAAATGACAATTCTACCAAAAACAACTTACAAAGACAATGCAATACAGATCAAATACCACCAACATTCTTTAAAGAGATGGAAAAACTGATCATTAACTTTATATGGAAATGGAAGAAGCATCAGACAAGTAAAGCACTATTGAAGAAGAAGAATAGAGTAGGAGGACTCACATTATCTGACCTTGGAACCTAGTATACAGCTACAATAGTCAAAACAGCCTGGTACTGGTACTAAGACAGATACATTGACCAGTGGAACAGAATTGAGAACCCAGAAGAAAATCCATACACCTATGGTCACCTGATCTTTGACAAGGGCCAAAAGTCCATCAAATGGGGAAAAGACAGTCTCTTTAACAAATGGTGCTGGCAAAACTGGATGTCTACCTGCAAAAAAAATGAAACAGGACCCACACCTCATACAATATACAAAAATTAACTCAAAATGGATCAAAAACCTAAATATAAAGCCAAAAACTATGAAGTTCATAGAAGAAAAAATAGAATCAAGGCTAGAGGCCCTAATACAGGGCATTAACAGTACACAAACCATAACCAACAACACACAAGCTCCAGAAGATAAGCTAGATATCTGGGATTTTCTAAAAATTAGACACTTATCCTTATCAAAATCTTCACCAAAACAGTGAAAAATGAACCTACAGACTGGGAAAAAATTTTTGGCTATTACAAATCAGACAAAAGTCTAATCTCTAAAATCTACAAGAAAATCCAATACCTCTACAACAAAAAGACAAATGATCCAATTAAAAAATGGGCAAGGGAAATGAACAGACTCTTCGCCAAAGAAAACATTCGAGCGGTCAACAGACACATGAGGAAATGCTCGAGATCACTAGCCATTTAAAGAAATGCAAATCAAAACCACAATGAGATTACCATCTCACACCGGCATTACTGGCACGAATCAAAAAAACCAGAAATAACAGATGTTGGAGAGGCTGCTGGGAGACTGGAACTCTTATGCACTGCTGATGGGAATGCAAAATGATACAACCATTTTGGAAGACAATATGCCGCTTCCTTAGAAATCTAGAAATAGAAATACCATATGACCCAGCAATCCTACCCATAGGAATATATCCTAGAGAAAGAAGAGTCATCACACGAATAGACATATGCACACCCATGTTCACTGCAGCATTGTTTACAACAGCAAAAAGATGGAAACGACCTAGATGCCCATCAACAGATGAATGGATAAACAAACTGTGATACATACACACAATGGAGCATTACACAACAAAAAAGAACAACGATCAATCTGTGAAGCATCTCATAACATGGATGAATCTGGAAGGCATTATGCTGAGTGAAAGAAGTCAGTCACAAAAGGATACATATTGTATGAGACCACTACTGTAAAAACTCATGTAAAGGTTTATACACACACACAAAAACAACCTTTGATGGTTACTACGGAGCGGAGGGGTGGGGATGGAAAACACTAAATAGACAATGGTAAATTTTGTGAAGGTTAAGACAGTACACAATACTGGGGAAGCCAGCACAACTTGATGAAGGCAAGGTCATGGAAGCTCCATAGACACATCCAAAGTCCCTAAGGTACCGAATTGCTGGGCTGAGGGCTGTGGAGACCATGGTCTCAGGAACCTCTAGCTCAACCGGCATAACATAGTCTATAAAGAAAACATTCTCCATCCTACTTCGGAGGGTAGTGTCTGGGGTCTTAAAAGCCTGCGAGTGGCCATCTAGGCTACTCTATTGGTTTCACCCCTTCAGGATCAAGAAAGAATGAAAAAAACTGAAGATACAAGGGAAAGATTAGTCCAAAACACTAATGGACCACAGGTACCATGGCCTCCACTAGACTGAGTCCAATACAACTAGGTGGTGCCCGGCTATGCCACCACTGACTGCTCTGACAGGGATCACGACAGAGGGTCCTGGACAGAGCTTGAGAAAAATGTACAACAAAATTCTAACTCAAAAATAAAGACAAGAGGCAGGGTCAAGATAGCTGACTAGGTAGAAGCTACCTCGGATCTCTCTTGCAACAATGACTTCGAAAAACAAGTGAATTGATCACATATCTGACAATCTACAAACCCTGACCATCAAACACAGATCTAAAGAGTTGACCTGAGTGACAGAGACTGACAGCGAGCAACCACAGGGAAGCAATGACTGTTTTCGGAGCCTGGAGCCAGCGGCCTAGTCAGAAAACTTTGGCGCCAGGATTTGGACTGGGAACAGGAGAGCTGAGCACGGCATCCTGAGATGGCGCAAACACGGGACACAGCCGTAGCCCCCAGAAGTGACCTCGGGGGAAGCCAAGCCAGTGCACGCAGGCAGCGTAGCGATGCGCCTGACAGGAAGAGAAGTCACTGGGTGGCAGCGACTGGTTCTGGAGCCTGGAGTGTGGTGTCCCAGCCAGGGAACTTTGGCGCTGGACTTTGGACTGGGAGCAGAGGAACTGACCGCGGCTTCTGAGACACCACATGCACAGGACGCAGGACTGACCCTCAGGGGCAATCTCGACCCAGCCAACGCACACAGGCTACACACCCCTCGGGAATCTCAGATAAAACAGCCATCACCAAACAAGATAAGTAACTTTGTCTATATTCCGGGGTGCTACTCTCTCCTATTTATCTGATCCCTCCCCTCCCCTTCCCAGGCGGCTTCATTAACACTGGAATTTCCTGAGCCAGAGAGTGAAGTGCTCTGCAGTTTTTCTTTCTTTTTTGGTCTTTTCCTAAACCCATTCTCCCAGCCCGAGAGAAGCAGCTACAAAAAACCAAGAGACCAAAAATCCTTCCCTAATTGGACTAAAAATACAAAACCAGCTCCAGCCAAGCATAAGAGATCCACAGTCTTGGGCTTTCATCCCTACAGGGAACCAGGTGGCCATTATAATGCAAAGGCAATTCTGATAGGGATCTGACTGTAATTGTTTTAGCTGATTACAGGAAAGACAAGTTTCCCAGGTCTGATATCTCTGCGTATTAAACAGAGCCCTCACTGACCCACAATGGGGAACTGAGGGCTGAAGCTCCCCCCAAACCACCTAGCCTCCTGCCTTAGGGATCTGAGGATGGTGACACCTACCAACCTGTAGAGGTACATACATTGGGTGCCTAATGTACAGCTGCAGAGTCCACCCACCAAAGTGCTTTAGGAATAGAGACACACCTACCTCACTGGCACTTGAGGGAAGCCTGTCAGCATCCTGCCCCCCTGGAGTGTGACCCCCTGCTGCTACTAGAATCTGGTGCACACAGTTATCACCACTACTCCTCTAGGTGGATAGGTGACAGTCTGCACCACACACTGGGTGACCCAAAATCAGATTCTACTCAAGAATAGTGAATGATTATGTATCTGGTAACAGCCCAAACCAGCTGGTAATAGGACATAAGTGATTCAAAGGCTACAACAATCAAGACAGTGCAATCTAGTAGCCCATCGACGTATATTGAAAGAACACAAAACAAGATAAGACTCAGTGAGCAAATATAAAATAAATCATTACAATATCTTAGAGATGGCTCGGAAACAGCAGTCGATATCAAACAACATAAAGAAACAGATCATAATTGCTTCTATACCTCCCCAAATTAAAGAATCAAAATCTTTCCCAAATGAAGATACAATCCTGGAATTGCCAGATGCAGAATATAAAAAACTAATTTACAGAATGCTTCAAGCCATCAGGGATAACCTCAGAAATGAAATAAGGCAATCTACAGAAAAAGCCAAGGAACACACTGATAAAGCAGTTGAAGAAATCAAAAAGATTATGCAAGAACATAGTGGAAAAATTAATAAACTGCAAGAATCCATAGACAGACAGCATTCAGAAATCCAAAAGATTAACAGTAAAATTACAGAATTAGACAACTCAATAGGAAGTCAGAGGAACACACTCGAGCAATTGGAATGCAGAGTGGGGGAGCTGGAGGATAAGGGCATTGACACCAACATAGCTGGAAAAAAATCAGATAAAAGAATCTTAAAAAATGAAGAAACCCTAAGAATCATGTGGGACTCTGTCAAGAAGAATAACTTGCATGTGACTGGAGTTCCAGAACAGAGAGGGATAACAGAAAATACAGAGAGAATAGTTGAAGATCTGTTGGCAGAAAACGTTCCTGACATCATGAAAGACGAAAGGATATCTATCCAAGATGCTCATCGAACCCCATATAAGATTGATCCAAAAAGAAAATCACCAAGACACATTATCATCAAACTTGCCAAAACCAAAGACAAAGAGAAAATTTTAAAAGCAGCCAGGGATAAAAGAAAGGTCTCCTACAAAGGAGAATCAATAAGAATAAGTTTAGACTACTCAGCAGAAACCATGCAGTCAAGAAGGCAATGGAATGACACATATACAGCACTGAAGGAGAAAAACTGCCAGCCAAGGATCATATATCTAGCAAAACTCTCTCTCAAATATGAAGGTGAAATTAAAACATTTACAGATAAACACAAGCTTAGAGAATTTGCAAAAGCCAAACCAAAGCTACAAGAAATACTAAAGGAAATTGTTTGGTCAGAAAACCAATAATATCAGATACCAGCACAACACAAGGTCACAGAACAGAACATCCTGATATCAACTCAAACAGGGAAATCTCAAAAACAAATTAAGAGTAACTTTAAAAAGAAAAAAATGCTCAAAACAGGGAATCATTGAAGTCAATATGTAAAAGATCACAATAATCAAAAAGAGGGACTAAATACAGAATGCACAGAACTGCCATATGGAGAGGAAAATACGGCGATATTGGACAATACAAGTTAGGTTTTTACTTAGAAAAATAGGGTAAATATTAAGGTAACCACAAAGAGGTATAACAATTCCATAACTCAAAATAAAAACCAAGAAAAACATAATGACTCAGCAAACATAAATTCAACTACTATGAAAATGAGGAACACACAATTTACAAAGAAAAACTCTCAGCACAAAAAAGTAAGTGGAAAAATGAAATTGTCAACAACACACACAAAAAGGCATCAAAATGACAGCACTAAACATATACTTATCTATAATTACACTGAACGTAAATGGACTAAATGCACCAATAAAGAGACAGAGAGTCTCAGACTGGATAAAGAAACACGATCCGTGTATATGCTGCCTACAAGAGACATATCTTAGACTTAGAGACACAAACAAACTAAAACTCAAAAGATGGAAAAAAATATATCAAGCAAACAACAATCAAAAAAGAGCAGGAATAGCAATATTGATTTCTGACAAAATAAACTTTAAAGTTAAACCTACCACAAAGGATAAAGAAGGATACTACATAATGATTAAAGGGAAAATTGACCAGGAAGATATAACCATATTAAATATTTATGCGCCCAACGACAAGGCTGCAAGATACATAAAACAAACTTTAACAGAATTGAAAAGTGAGATAGACACCTCGACAATTATAGTAGAAGACTTCAACACACCACTTTCGGAGAAGGACAGGACTTCCCGTAAGAAGCTCAACAGAGACACAGAAGACCTAATTGCTACAATCAACCAACTTCACCTCATAGACTTATACAGAACACTCCACCCATCAGCTGCAAAGTATACTTTTTTTTCTAGCACACATGGAACATACTCTAGAATAGACTACATAATTAGGTCATAAAACAAACCTTTGCAGAGTCCAAAACATCGAAATATTACAAAACGTTTTCTCAGACCACAAGGCCATAAAAGTGGAAATCAATAACAGAAAAATCAGGGAAAAGAAATCAAATACTTGGAAACTCAACAATACCCTGCTCAGAAAAGACTGGGTTATAGAAGACATTAAGGAGGGAATAAAGAAATTCATAGAATGCAATGAGAACGAAAACACTTCCTATCAAAACCTCTCGGACACAGCAAAAGCAGTGCTCAGGGGTCAATTTATATTGATAAACGCACACATACATAAAGAAGAAAGAGCCAAAATCAGAGAACTGTCCCTACAACTTGAACAAATAGAAAGCGAGCAGCAAAAGAATCCATCAGGCACCAGAAGAAAACAAATAATAAAAATTAGAGCTGCACTAAATGAATTAAAAAAAAAAAAGATTTTACAACAGAAAAACAATTGAAACAATTAACAAAGCCAAAAGCTGGTTCTTTGAACAAATTAACAAAATTGATAAACCATTGGCAAGACTGACTAAAGAAATGCAGGAAAGGAAACAAATAACCCGAATAAGAAACGAGATGGGTCATATCACAACAGACCCAACTGAAATTAAAAGAATCGTATCAGATTATTACAAAAAATTGTACTCTAACAAATTTGCAAACCCAGGATGGATGAATTCCTAGAAAAACACTACCTACCTAAACTAACACAATCAGAAGTAGAACAACTAAATAGACCCATAACAAAAAAAGAGGTTGAAAAGGTAATCAAAAAACTCCCAGCAAAAAAAAACCCAGGCCCGGATGGCTTCACTGCAGAGTTCTACCAAACTTTCAGAGAAGGGTTAACGCCACTACTACTAAAGGTATTTCAAACCACAGAAAATGATGCAATACTACCTAACTCATTCTATGAAACCACCATATCCCTGATACCAAAACCAGGTAAAGACATCACAAAAAAAGAAAATTACAGACCTATATCCCTCAGGAACATAGATACAAAAATCCTCAACAAAATTCTAGCCAATAGAATTCAACAACATATCAAAAAAATAATCCACCATGACCAAGTGGGATTTATACCAGGTATGCAAGGCTGGTTTAATATTAGAAAAACCGTTAATGCAATCCACCACATAAATAAAACAAAAGACAAAAACCACATGATCTTATCAATTGATGCAGAAAAGGCATTTGACAAAGTCCAACACCCATTCATGATAAAAACTCTCAGCAAAATAGGAATTGAAGGAAAATTCCTCAACATAATAAAGGGCATCTATACAAAGCCAACAGCCAACATCACTCTAAATGGAGAGGGCCTGAAAGCATTTCCCTTGAGAACGGGAACCAGACAAGGATGCCCTTTATCACTGCTCTTATTCAACATTGTGCTAGAGGTCCTAGCCAGAGCAATTAGGCTAGACAAAGAAATAAAGGGCATCCGGATTGGCAAGGAAGAAGTAAAATTATCTCTATTTGCAGATGACATGATCTTATACACAGAAAACCCTAAGGAATCCTCCAGAAAACGACTGAAACTAATAGAAGAGTTTGGCAGAGTCTCAGGTTATAAGATAAAAACATACAAAAATCACTTGGATTCCTCTACATCAACAAAAAGAACATCGAAGAGGAAATAACCAAATCAATACCATTCACAGTAGCCCTCAAGAAGATAAAATACTTAGGAATAAATCTTACCAAAGATGTAAAAGACCTATACAAAGAAAACTACAAAGTACTACTGCAAGAAACTAAAAAGGACCTACATAAGTGGAAAAACATACCTTGCTCATGGATAGGAAGACTTAACATAGTAAAAATGTCTATTCTACCAAAAGCCATCTATACATACAATGCACTTCCGATCCAAATTCCAATGACAGTTTTTAATGTGATGGAGAAACAAATCACCAACTTCATACGGAAGGGAAAGAAGCCGCAGATAAGTAAAGCATTACTGAAAAAGAAGAAGAAAGTGGGAGGCCTCACTCTACCTGATTTTAGAACCTATTATACAGTCGCAGTAGTCAAAACAGCCTGGTACTCGTACAACAGGCACATAGACCAGTGGAACAGAATTGAGAACCCAGATATAAATCCATCCACATATGAGCAGCTGATATTTGACAAAGGCCCAGTGTCAGTTAATTGGGGGAAAGATAGTCTTCTTAACAAATGGTGCTGGCATAGCTGGATATCCATTTGCAAAAAAATGAAACAGGACCCGTACCTCACACCATGCACGAAAACTAACTCCAAGTGGATCAAAGACCTAAACATAAAGACTAAAACGATAAAGATCATGGAAGAAAAAATAGGGACAACTTTAGGAGCCCTGATATAAGGCATAAACAGAACACAAAACATTACCAAAAATGACAAAGAGAAACCAGATAACTGGGAGCTCCTAAAAATCAAACACCTATGCTCATCTAAAGACTTTACCAGAAAGAGTAAAAAGACCACCTACAGACTGGGAACGAATTTTCAGCTATGACATCTCCGATCAGCGCCTGATCTCTAAAATCTACATGAGTCTGTCAAAACTCAACCACAAAAAGACAAACAACCCAATCAAGAAGTGGGCAAAGGATATGAAAACACACTTCACTAAAGAAGATATTCAGGCAGCTAACAGATACATGAGAAAATGCTCTCGATCATTAGCCATTACAGAAATGCAAATTAAAACTAAGATAAGATTCCATCTCACTCCAACAAGGCTGGCATTAATCCAAAAAACACAAAATCATAAATGTTGGAGAGGCTGCGGAGAGATTGGAACTCTTATACACTGCTGGTGGGAATGTAAAATGGTACAACCACTTTGGAAATCTATTTGGCGTTATCTTAAACAGTTAGAAATAGAACTACCATACAACCCAGAAATCCCACTCCTTGGAATATACCCTAGAGAAATAAGAGCCTTCACACAAACAGATATATGCACACCCATGTTTATTGCAGCTCTGTTTACAATAGCAAAAAGCTGGAAGCAACCAAGGTGTCCATCAACGGATGAATGGGTAAATAAACTGTGGTACAGTCACACAATGGAATACTACGCATCGATAAAGAACAGTGAGGAATCTGTGAAACATTTCATAACATGGAGGAACCTGGAAGGCATTATGCTGAGTGAAATTAGTCAGATGCAAAAGGACAAATATTGTATAAGACCACTATTATAAGATCTTGAGAAATAGTAAAAACTGAGAAGAACACATACTTTTGTGGTTACGAGGGGGGGAGGAAGGGAGGGTGGGAGAGGGATTTTTACTTATTAATTAGTAGATAAGAACTGCTTTAGGTGAAGGGAAGGACAATACTTAATACATGGAAGGTCAGCTCAACTGGACTGGACTGGACCAAAGGCAAAGAAGTTTCCGGGATAAGCTGAATACTTCAAAGGTCAGCGGAGCAAGGGCGGGGGTTTGGGGACTATGACTTAAGGGGACTTCTAAGTCAATTGGCAACATAATTCTATTATGAAAACAGTCTGCATCCCACTTTGAAATGTGGCCTCTGGGGTCTTAAATGCTAACAAGCAGCCATCTAAGATGCATCAATTGGTCTCAACCCACCTGGAGCAAAGGAGAATGAAGAACACCAAGGTCACACGATAACTATGAGCCCAAGAGACAGAAAGGTCCACATGAACAAGAGACTTACATCATCCTGAGACCAGAAGAACTAGATGGTGCCCGGCCACAACCGATGACTGCCCTGACAGGGAGCACAACATAGAGCCCCTGAGGGAGCAGGAGAACAGTGGGATACAGACCCCAAATTCTCATAAAAAGACCAGACTTAATGGTCTGACTGAGACTAGAGGAATCACGGCGGTCATGGTCCCCAAACCTTCTGTTGGCCCAGGACAGGAACCATTCCCGAAGACAACTCATCAGACATGGAAGGAACTGGACAGTGGGTAGGAGAGAGATGCTGATGAAGAGTGAGCTAATGATATCAGGTGGACACTTGAGACTGTGTTGGCATCTCCTGTCTGGAGGGGGGATGGGAGGATAGAGAGAGTTGGAAGCTGGCAAAATTGTCACGGAAGGAGAGACTGGAAGGGCTGACTCATTAGGGGGAGAGCAAGTGGGAGAACGGAGTAAGGTGTATAAAAACTTACATGTGACAGTCTGACTTGATTTGTAAACATTCACTTGAAGCCCAATAAAAGTTAAAAAAAAAAAAACTACGATGAGATTCCATCTCACTGCAACAAGGCTGGCATTAATCCAAAAAACACAAAATAATAAATGTTGGAGAGGCTGCGGAGAGATTGGAACTCTTATACACTGCTGGTGAGAATGTAAAATGGTGCAACCACTTTGGAAATCTATCAGGCGTTTTCTTAAAAAGTTAGAAATAGGACTACCATACAACCCAGAAATCCCACTCCTCGGAATATACCCTAGAGAAATAAGAGCCTTTACACGAACAGATATATGCATACCCATGTTTACTGCAGCTCTGTTTACAATAGCAAAAAGCTGGAAGCAACCAACGTGTCCATCAATGGATGAATGGTTAAATAAATTATGGTATATTCACACAATGGAATACTACGCATCAATAAAGAACACTGAGGAATCTGTGAAACATTTCATAACATGGAGGAACCTGGAAGGCATTATGCTGAGTGAAATTAGTCAGAGGCAAAAGGACAAATATTGTATAAGACCACTATTATAAGATCTTGAGAAATACTATAAACTGAGAAGAACACATTCTTTTGTGGTTATGAGGCAGGGGAGGGAGAGAGGGTGGGAGAGCGTTATTTACTGACTAGTTTGTGGATAAGAACTACTTTAGGTGAAAAAAATAAAAATGAAGGACAATACTAAATACATGGAAGGCCAGCTCAACTGGACTGGACCAAAAGCAAAGAAGTTTCTGGGATAAAATGAATGCTTTGAAGGTCAGCAGAGCAAGGGCAGGGGTTTGGGGACTATGGCTTAAGGGGACTTCTAAGTCAATTGGCAAAATAATTCTATTATGAAAACATTCTGCATCCCACTTTGAAATGTGGCATCTGGGGTCTTAAATGCTAACAAGCAGCCATCTAAGATGCATCAATTGGTCTCAACCCACCTGGAGCAAAGGAGAATGAAGAACACCAAGGTCACACGATAACTATGAGCCCAAGAGACAGAAAGGTCCACATGAACCAGAGACTTACATCATCCTGAGACCAGAAGAACTAGATGGTGCCCGGCCACCACCTATGGCCACCCTGACAGGGAGCACAACAGAGAACCCCTGAGGGAGCAGGAGAACAGTGGGATGCAGACCCCAAATTCTCATAAAAAGACCAGACTTAATGGTCTGGCTGGGACTAGAAGAATCCCGGCGGTCATGGTCCCCAAACCTTCTGTTGGCCCAGGACAGGAACCATTCCCAAAGACAACTCATCAGACATGGAAGGGACTGGACAATGGGTTGGAGAGAGATGCTGATGAAGAGTGAGCTACTTGTATCAGGTGGACACTGGAGACTGTGTTGGCATCGCCTGTCTGGAGGGGAGATGGGAGGGTAGAGAGGGCTAGAAGCTGGGAAAGCCGTCACGAAAGGAGAGACTGGAAGGAGGGAGCGTGCTGACTCATTATGGGGAGAGTAAGTGGGAATATGGAGTAAGGTGTATATAAGCTTATATGTGACAGACTGACTCGATTTGTAAACTATCACTTAAAAAAAAAAATCACTTAAAGCACAATAAAAATTATTTAAAAAGTAAATAAAGAAAATAAAGACCAGACTTGCTGACCTGACAGAGACTGGAGAAACCCTGAGAGTATGGCCCCTGGACACCTTTTCAGCTAGTAAAGAAGTCACTCCTAAAGTTCACCCTACAACCAAAGACTGAACAGGCCCATAAAACAAAATAAGACTAAAGGGGTACAGCAGCCCTGAGGCAAGAACTATAAGGCAGGAGGGGACAGGAAAGCTGATAATAGGGTTGAGAAGGAAGAGCGTTGACGTGTCATGGAGTTGTTAACCAATGTCATAAAACAACATGTGTACTGTTTAATGAGAGACTAGTTTGTTCTGTAAATCTTCATCTAATGTACAATGAATGGAAAGAAAAAGAAATTCAATTAATTAAAATACCATTTTGAGCCCAGTACAGGATAGAGAAACCTATAAGATTCTTGCCATTCATAAAATTGTGTTAAGCACATGCATAAAAATGTGGTAAATTATAATTGAGGTTCAGAATGCTATGGGAAAACAAAAAGAATGAGAAACCAATGAGTGCTCTAAAAGGATCTCTGGAGGCTTCTTGGAAGAGGTAGAAATGAAAATGATTCTTTGAGGGCTAGCAGGAAGTCTACAGGCAGACAGGGGAAAGAGGGCATCCCAGGGATGCAATGCATTTTCTGAAGGGCAATTGAATAGGCTGGAGTGGGCCTTGGTTTGTTTTGAGTGGCAGAGCCATGAGGGAGCAAAGATTTTAGAGATGGGGAAACCTCAGCACTTCTGAGGTAGAGGAAGTAACCCGTCAAGAGGCAGACTCAGGATGCATGTACAAGCAGAGCATGGTGCCTGCAATTAATGAAAGAATAGCATGAGACTGGGGAGGAGGGGTTAGCCCTGGACAGCACACAGGAGGGAGAGTTGTGTGAAGGGATTTTTTAGGAGATAAGGTATGGCAGCATTTTCAACATCAGCTTATACTGATTTTCTGAAGTGAGGGCATTTGCCCTCTATTTTGAGAAACTGGAGATTTAGAATGTCACAAACAAACAAAACAAACTGATTTCATTAATTTATCTTAATTTTATACGCTGTTAAAAAGAAAAAAAAGATTACAAGGAGACCATCTCTACCCCACCCCTCAAGGGGAGGCACTTTAAGTGCTTTGAGGGAACACAGTGGTAAAACTTTCAGGTGTTCCTTTAAGACATCGGTTTTGATAGTTTGGATTTTCACATACTGAGTTTTCCTTAGTGTAAAAAAAAAAAAAAAATTGTTGCTTACTGTCCTTATAATCAATAAACAGACAACAGAGATGCAAATTATAAGCAGGTATTTGGCTGTCTTTACATTTGGTGAGGTAATGGGGAGAAACTTTAAACATTTCAGTCCAAGCAGGTTTCCTTCCTCAGCATTATTTCAAACGAAGTCTTCTTCTTGACTTACTAGCCCTTATTTTCATTCTTTACCTGGTATCTTAAAGGTTTGGGAAGTGCCAGTTGAAAACCAAATAAAGGAAAAGGGCAAGAGGGTAAGCAATGTTAACAGTAAAAGTAGGGCAAAAAGAACCCCGCCCCTCCCCACCACACACACAGCTGTGATGTGCCCAGCGTTACCTGAATGATGGTTCTAGAAGACAAGGACGCTCTGTCTTCCTCCGTGTCTTCGTCATGCTCCCGGAGTAAAGACCAAGAACTGGAAGACGCTTCTGCTTTTTTATCTCCATTCTAACACAGCAATCAATTGATTACCAAAGAGAAGTGATTTTCTACCATCATAACCAGCATCTTACTCTTCTTGTTTATCCAAGATTCATATTCCCAGGTAGTATAATTGTGGCCCTTAATGCCACTTCTCCCTCTATTTTTTATTTATTTCTTCTTCTACCTAAATCACGTGGCTGCTCTTCCTGCAGCCTGAAAGAGGTTTTAAAAGTTGGGAGTCAGCTCACGTCACAAAAAGGGCATCTTTAAAAAACAGTGCTCTAGAAATCTAATCAACTTTAGTAAATATAACCTTAAATGTTATCTTAAAATAACAGTGTGAAAACATGTATTTTTTGGGGGGGGTCAAAGATAAACAATGGCTAGTATAAACTTATCAGCTCAGAGGCAAATACATGTCTCAAACTGAAATCACTGATGTGCACTCTGTTGGCCCCTGGTACCTCCTCCATTCTCAAAATTTTCTCTCCCATAGAAGAGCATAATCAAAATATTAAATTGTCTGATAGTCAGGGTGTACAGTAAATCCACACTCTTTCTTGTCCTACTACTGCTTCCTCAGCTAATAACTCAGAGTCAGGGTAAACCAAAACCAAATCTGTTGCTGTTGAGCCAATCCTGACTCATGGCAACCCCGTGCGTTCCAGAATAGAACTGCTCCATAGGGTTTTCTTGGCTGTACTCTTTACAGAAGCAGATCACCAGGCCTTTCTTCCATGGTGCTGCTGGATGGGTTCCAACTACCAACCTTTAGGTTAGTAGTCAATCGCAAATTGTTTGTGCCACCCAGGGACCTTATCAGAGGCAGGGAAGTGGTACACTACAGGACAATGGAATTATTTAACAATTTATAAAATGAGCATAAAAATGTCTGATTAAAAAAACCTATCAGTTGCTGCAATTTTCTTTTCTTTTTTTTGGTAGAAGATCAGCGGTTTTTTTAAAAAAATATATTTTTATTGTAGTGAAATACGCATAACATTTCAACTATTGCTGCATGTAGAACTCAGAGACACTACGTTCACCATGTTGTGCAAAAATCACCACTACCCATCTCCAATTTTTTTCATCATCCTTACACAAAAACTCTGTACTCTTTAAACAACATCCCCTCCCTTGTTTCTCCTTCTCACCCATCCCGTGTAACCACTAATAATCATTGGTCTCTATACATTTGCCTATTCTGGAAGACCCATTAGTTTTTAAAGGGTGAAATCAAAACCAACATCAGGAAAGACAGCCATAAATGCCCCACTCCACGAAAATAACGAAGTAATAAGGGTTAGTAATATTAATTGCTAACTCAACTCTTCATGTCTTTGGCAATACCGTTTTAGACTAAAAAGTAATTTGCCTATGAAAAACTAAAGTTCCAGAAAGCATATCAAGGAGTGCTGAACAGCATACTCTCAAAACTTCAGAGAAAGTACTCACAAGTCAGTATACTACGGAGGCCTTCTTCATCTTCTCCCTTATGCCAATGAGTGTATCTGAATTACATCTGTCTCACTCTTACATGGTAAAGTAGTCTTAGACACACTCAAACAATGTTAATAACATAAGAGAGCTACTTCAATCACCCCTACAAAATATCAGCACTAATTTCAAAAATCTCTAGGTTTCTATTCATTTTAAGATCTTTTTATTGACCTTCCTTAAAAGATTTCAGTTGCAACAGACTGTAATGTGAAAACCAGTTTCCTTACTTCACTCTTCACGGAGCTCTCCTCCATCTCTTCCATGACTGCGGGCAGGAGAGACATGGAGCCCGTTCTGCTCAACTGAAAGGCACAGCACAAGCACACTTGCAGTCAGGCTGGGCTCAGCATCACAGGATCCCCACCTGGCCACATTTTTGTATAGCTAATTTTTTACTCACTTTATCCAAGATGCCCGCCCACACAAGCAGACTTCATGTCCTGCACCTTGCAGCTCACACAGCCAAATGCCTGACTTCATCAAATTTTAGATCCTCCTTACTTGCACTGCCTTTTATAGCCCCTCACCCAAACAATTCAAGAATATGATTCATGGACACAGATTCAGCACAGGCTTAGAGAAGAAGTGCTGTGCCCCAATTCTGAGTCTGCAATGGGCTGTCTTTTCAGTACAAAGACACTTCAAAGGGTGGCTCCCATCTACCTACCCAAGGAATTTCATAAGCACCTCATTAAGTAACTTGGGCATAAAAATTCTGGGTTGAGTCAAGAATGGACACAACCCGAGGATTAACATTCACTAGTAAACAATTTTAAGTGGCGTACTTCTACCTTCTACATTCCTTCACTATAGACCACAGACATAGATGCCACAAGTTTTTCGGGTGAAAAAACATGACCCATCTGGCTGTCTCGTGGAATGCGGGACCAGCACTAACCTACAGTCACACCCACCTCCCATTCAGAAACATCCCCCTCAGCCACTCCGCCCTCTTCAGGTGTAGCAGCCGACGGCATTTCTTTTTCTAATTCATGTTCTTGCTTCAAATGCTGGTGAAGGTTTAGTACTGCAGCCTTCAAGTGCACCAACAGGTCTTCTTTTTTCTGGTTTAGACTCAGAATTTGCGCTTCCATATTGCTGATTTCTCCCTGTGCAGAAAAAGCGTTTCCACTGTTTTGGGAAGTCAAAAGCTTGCTTCCTTTGATAGAAGGGATTAAACTTTTTCTATGTTGTTTGGTTTACAGAGCCAGAAGCTTGTCTCTGGTACAATATAATACCACTCCATTCTGGCTGCATTTCCAAATAAACTGTGGAGGCTTTATAACCAATAGGATGCCTTACCCCCACCCAAGGCCTTGTGAACCGGAATCTCTGGGGATTGACCTGAGGCATAGAAATTTGTAACAAGCTCCAAGGGTGGCTGTGGCAGGTGGCTGGGGCTTGGAGTCACTGCTCCAGTGGATGCCACGGGAACCTACACTTCAACAAGTTCTCCAGGAGATTCTTAAACTGACTAACGATTGGGAATCACTGACAGAAAACAAGGTTAGAAATCTCACACTTTTATTAGTGCCTTTGAAGCCTTATATTTACTGAATTCATTAACTTTTTCTCACAGTCAAAGCTCTCTACCAAATGGGAGTAAATAAACAAATGGCTGTGATACTGCGATATGTAACTTACCATGGGGATGATGGACAAATGACTCCAAGCTTTAAAATTTAAAATTTAAGACATTTTCTTATACATGGTAGATATACAGATGCCCACTGTTCTAAGAGGATTATATAATTATAGAATCCAGGCTTGGAAGAAATTTCAGGTCATCCAGTATAACATTTTTCTCTCTTGCATCCCTGATACGTACTCTTCAACCTGTCTGAGCTCTAACCTACTCCTTTTTAGGAAATTTTCATTGTTAGGTGCAACTGGAATTTTGTTCCTAGGATATTCCTTAAACCTCTATCACTTTTCTTATCTTGGTAAAAATTTTGCTACAAAACACTAACACTATGGGATCTCGAATATATATATTTACAATATATTGTGTTATACAATAATACATATTATTTTACTGAAATCCATTTTACAGATATTCATAGAATTATTAATTTTCTACAGAGAAATTTAACATGTCTCCACCTATAAACAAGAGCTCTGACACACACAGAAAGGTTACCTGTCCACAGTTGCAGCTATTCACAAACTGAGCACAGACCTGGGCTTCCTGACACCGAGCCCCCAGGCCCCTTTTGCTATTGTACACATTCTTACATTACTACTACTATTCTGCCTGAAGTCATAACTCCTGTGATTGCTTTCAGGAAATGATAATTGTCTAAAGTTTAAGTTGGCTGCGGTTTATGTTCCCTTTCCAATAAACATTAAACTTCAGTGTTGCAGTGCCTCCCAACAGAAGCAATGCTACAGCCATTGGAAGAAGACTTAGAGAAAGAGTGGACTGCTGAGACCCAGCACTATGGAGGCACTGCAGGGCATAGGGCAGTGGTTCTGAAAGTGGCCCACAAGTCCACGAGGCCAAGATGTTCACATTGCACTGATGGCACAATAACAATGGTGCGTAAAACTTTCGGCAGCTTAGCATAAATCAAGGCAGGGACACCAATTATATTAGTAGTTACTGTATTCTTCACTGCCATGTACTTGTAATTTTAAAAAAGCCAGTTTCGTTTAAGGACGTCCTTGATGAAGAACAAGTGTTTTTAATATTCTGTGTGACAAAATGGGAAGTATGTATGTATACAATACTTCCGCTGAATATCAAACAGTGTATAATGGCCAAGGAAAAACGTTTCTGTAATTAAGTTCCCAGCTGAACCAGCCTTTTTCTTTTTCCTTCATGGAATACCATTTTTACTTAAAATAACAGCTGGCAAACAAAACTTACACACTCAAATACTACAAGATTTTTCTGAGGAGATAAGTGGTGCTATAGATGTGATTTTTTGATACCACCTAATAAAATGTGTCAACATTTGGATGATCACCATAACTCAGTGAAAGAATATTTCCCAAATGATCAAACTTAATGTTACAAAATCATACCTGGTTAGGAGATCCATTCAAAGTACAAGACAGACCAATGGATTTTAATGTAAGAGTATGGAAAGTTCACTGACATGTCTTCAGACTCCATCTTATAACTAACCTGTGAGGAACTACCATGTGTAGAGCTGTAGCACAGTTTCAAAGAAGAATGTCCACAATTACTCAAAAAGGCTATTAAAATATTCCTCCCTCACTGACTGCTCTGATACGAATCACAATAGAGGGTCTCACTCAGACAGAGCTGGGGCAGGGACTGGAAGGCAACAGCCCTGGGGCAAGGACAGGAGGGAACAGGAAAGTTGGTAATAGAGAACCCAGAGTTGAGAAGGGAGAGTGTTGACATGTCGTGGAGTTGTTAACCACTGTTATAAAACAATGTGTGTACTAACTGATAAGAAACTAGTTTGTTCTGTAAACCTTCATCTAGATTACAAAAAAAAATCCCTTTTTCAACGAGATATCTGTATAAGCCTGGACTGTTTTTGTATATTTGAGCCAAAACTATCTCAACAGACTGAATGCAAAAGCAGATGAGAATCTGGTTGCCTTTTATTAAGCCAGATAATAAAAATTTACAAAAATGTGTAACACTGTTATTCTTCTCACTACTTTCTGTTTTGGCATATAGTTATTTTCATAAAAATCTTATTTATATTAAAGTATAATAGGCATATTATTGTTATTTAAAAACAAAATAAACATATTTTAAGTTTAACTTTAATTTCTATATTGATAGATAAAACCCATACTTAAAAAAAAAAAGCTCTTGGGATCCTTGATAAGTTTTTAGTGTAAAGAGAAATTTGACATTTTTACAATGCAAAGTCTTTAACATTGACTACATTATTGAGATCACCACTTACTCGCTGTGTCACCTTGGACCCCTTTCCACTTCACCTTAGATGTTAAGTAACTTGCCATAGTCTCCCCGGTGGCAAGTGGTATAACCTTGCTTTGATCACCATACCAATTGCCTGCCTGCATCAACCTGATGACAGGAAGAACGTAGCTCTCTCACAAACCTGGGCATACATTCAGGCTTTTTCATTACAGAAGCATTAAGTCAAAAACAGAAGCTGAAAAATCTCTGGCAGTAGAAGATCGACAAACCATCATAACTGGGTCCAAATGTTGACACATTTCACTAGGTGGTATCACAACTGGGTCTACAGGACATTCTTAAATATGGCATGACCAAGGAAACAGGAACTCTGCTTAGTATATGGAACTCTTTGTTATAACAATGTTTGGGATCTTCACCTCCACAAGCCTAGTCTGCCCACACCTTCTAACCTCTATCCCAGAAAGTCAGGTACCAGAGCAAATTCAGACCAAAATGCATGAAGCTGAGGCTAAATGCACCAAAGGGCCCTCCATTAAGGAAGCAGGTATGGCAGGCCTACTTCGGTCTCTGGGGTTAGGACTGCCCAGCCTACAAACAGATATGGCTCCTCTAGACTAAACATCAGAGGGCTACAATTTCATATTTTTAACTTATGATAATTAGATAATCAACTATTTTATAAAACAGGAAAGGAAAGACAGGCAGAAAATATGTTCAACTTGAACAGTTAAGTAGGAAATACATTGTACCACCACAAAGGGTTTAGTAAGTGATTACTGAATGAACTGATAAATGGGCGAGTGAATGAAAGAAACATACCTGTACTTGTGGCAGGCTGACAGCTTGGTCTGGTGACATACGTTCAAGAGAGAACTCAGCTGAATAATTATTTAATATCTCTTTCAAATTTTCTATTTCTTCATCGCATTCATTAATCTGTTTTATGACTATCTATAAAGTACCAAAAAAAAAAAAAAAAGAATCTTGACATAAGAATTCAGGTCTAGATTAATGGTTATTTCCAGTGTCTAATCCTGTCTAGATTCCCTGGGTGGTACAAGTGGTTATTGCACTTGTCTGCTAACTGAGAAGTTAGAAGTTCAAGTCCACCTAGGCCTCAGAAGAACTGCCTGGTATTCTACTTCCTAATATTGAGCTATGAAAATCCTATGGAGTACACTTATACCTTGACAAGCTTGGGGTCGCCATAAGTTCAAATTGAATGGATGGCAATGGGTTTTTTAGAAAAAATTTTTATCCCCATCAGAAGTTCCAGTCAGTTACAACAAATATGTACCCAAGCAGTTTTCAATAGGAAATGGTGACTTAAATATAGAGAATGGTTTACAAAGCTGACACCTAACCTTACCCTACTAGATCCACGGCACCATGTTCAGTGCTTGGAGTACAGTTTGACATCCCTCTGCTCTTACGTACATCTAGGATAGTGAGCTTATTATTCTGGGAAGTATTTTAGGGCATGTTAATATAAAGTTGCTGAGTTTTATGAAATTACAGTGTGCCATGTATACCCCTGTAATACATATTCCCTGTGGGGCTTTCCACACAGGAAGGTCACGCTACTGACTTGAGATGAAAGAGCATGTGATTCAAGTCATTCTGACAGCAATGATTAATTTTCCCAGTCCAGCCAGGTCTCCACCTGGCACCCCTTGGGATCAGTGATAAACATTTTCTGAGCCAGAAGTTGAGGGATCAAGCTCAGTCTGAATTTGCAGAATAAAACAAAATTTATAAGAATGGTATCTGGAATCTAGTGTTAGGGGACTAGTAGAGCTTGAAACTACTTGTGAACTAAATGATATAATCAAAGTGTGAGCAAACACAAAAGGACACATACTGTATGATCCCACTTATATGAAACACCTAGAATAAGCAAATGTATAGAGACAAAAGTTTATTAGTGGTTGCCAGGGGCTGAAGAGAGAAGAAGATGGGGTTGTTGTTGTCATGTGCTATCAAGTTGATTCTGACTCATAGCAACCCTAGAGGTCACGGTAGAACTGCCCCATAGGGTTTCCAAGGAACGGCTGGTGGATTTGAACCGCTGACCTTTTGGTTAGCAGCCTGAGCTCTTAACCACTATGCCACCAGGGCAGTGTTTAAGGGGTACTGGGTTTTTGTTTAGAGTGATATTTGGAAAATGGATAGTGGTAATGGTTGCATAACATGGTAAATACAATTAATTTCACTATAGTGTACACTTAAAAATGGTTAAAATGGAAAATGTTCTGTTATATATATTTTAACACAACAATTTTTTTTAAAAAGTATGATAAACAATGATAAGAAAATTGACTTCAAATGAAAATCTAGCTACATCCTTGCTATGCTTCAAGATGGAGCAAAATGCCTTTTAAAACTATAAAGTTTCTGGCCAAGACAGAATTCTTCTTTGTATTTTCTTTAATATTTAACCATGATTTTAGCTGCAGGCTGGAAATGAATAAGTATGTTCGCTGCACACACCTGTTCCCCAGTGTTCAATAATGAGATACATCCCCTTACTTTCCCCAAGAGTAATTTCTCTCATTTTCTACAATAAGGATACTTCTAATACCTAATGTAGGAATTAAAAGAAATGTATCATATTCTAATGATTTTTATTACTACTGGCTTACTTAGCTTTGAAATGTATGAGGTGGTATCTGACTTCCACTAACACAATAAGATGGAAAATTTCAGTAGCACAGTTTGATACCTAACTTGGCACAAAATATAATTTCCTTTGCCATTTCCCCTTTTCTTTGTGTGAAGAAGCCACTTTAAAGCATAGGGTTGTTATTTTCTTTTCCCGGCCAGGAGACCAATAAAGAACAAAGAGATTAAAAATAATAGATCAAATTTTATATTCTTTCCTTTTTCTCTCTCTTTATGTTATTAAAAAAAATAATACATTGAGTAAAAAAGTACCAGACCTTTTTTCTCCCTGGGGTGTTAGTTAGGAAATGATGTCAGTTATCAGTAGCCAGGCCAGGCTCAAACCCGAGAGTAAAGTACCCTCAAGTCTTAGGAGAACAAAGAATGACCACCTAAAGTGTGACAGAAATTTAAGAGGTAGAAAGGTACAGCAGTTTTCTTATAACCAGGCAGTGGTCAGGAAGGGAAGAAAAATAACCCCTTCTCCTAAACGGACCCATCTAATCAGGACAAGCAGGATGGAAAGATCTACCAAGAGGCCTGGAAAGTCTGGAATTTAAGGCTCTTTCAGCAACTTTCTATTCTTGTGGAAGCAACTGTTGATCTAGGAATACAAACCAAAACAAAATGTAGTTTCTAATGATAACTCATAACTTGAGACTCCCTGATGTGGAGAATGATACCAGGAGCTTGGAAACTCTCGTTCTTGTCCTCTCTGTACACACACTGATCTCCACGCAGATGAACCCTGTGATCTTTTAGCAAGTCATTTAACCCTCTGGCACTCATCTTCTATGTAAGTGCCTGTTCTACCTGTATCACATGTTTGCCACAAAAACGAGTTTATTCACATGAAAGTGATTGAAACGTATACAGATCACTATGATAATGATCACTGTATAGGTCTGTCTGCCTCATGAGATTCCAAATGCCTTTTTCAGGTTTAAATCTTCCCACAGCACCTTACGCATGACCCCGTGGTACAAGGTTTAAGTGCTCAGCTGTTAATGGAAAGGCTGGTGGTTTGAACCCACCCAGTAGTGCCATGGGAGAAAGTCCTGGGGATCTGCTTCTGTAAAGATTACAGCCCAGAAAATCCTATGGGGCAGTTCTGCTCTGTCATGTGGCATCACCATGAGTTAGAACCGACTTGACAGCACCCAACGATGACGACTTTATCCACGTAGGACTTCAATAACTGTTAGCAGAATTAAACAGACCATAACCATGCTCTAACGTCTTCAACTAGAACAAGGATAAGAACTGAGAAAAATAACTCAGCCCCATTTGAGCAAGAGGAAATGCTCATGTGTCAAATGCAACCTCCTGGGTAGTGGTGTTGGGAGGGAACAAAAGAATCAACAAAGGCAGCATCTTATTGCCATGGGAATTTGATCTGCCCATTTACCAAAAACGAAAACATAACCAGCTTTGGCTGAACATTTTCATCAAATATGCTGTACGTCATCATACACTGCTCACCTTTAATAACTCATTTTCTTCTTGAGCCACATTTTCCAACAATTTTATATCTTGTAAAAGCTGATTTGTCCGCTGAAACACAGGCAGAGATTTAATTCCTGTCTGGGGTGACCTCAGTCCTACTTGATAAGACACTATCTCAGCAATGGTTTTCTTCATGGGATGTATATTTTCAAGTACAACCTTAATTATGTGAGGAAAAAAAAATGGCACATTAAAAAAAAAATGGCGGGGGGACAGCTAAATTTAATTTTTTGAATTGAAATACAGTGTAATTTAGCTTTTATAGTTTCAATTTTTAAACATTCCCTTAGTTCAGATTCAAAAGGACTATCATATCATTTGTGATCTGGTAATTAAAGGTCTTATGAAAGACTGGCTGGGGTTAAGAGTTACCTATCAACACTCATTTATTCCTTGGACAACCTTCCCTTCCCTCCCCTTCTCTTTCTCTCTCCCTGTAGAACTATTGTTTTACTTTGTGTATTATCACCAGGCAGTGAGCTACGTAAAGGCAGGTACTCCATCTTACTCACCTTCATGGCACCAACATCTAGCACATGGCGCTTATTGAATTGAACTCAACTGTTCTGTCAAATTTTATGGGCCCCAGATGTATGATATAATTATATTTGGCTTTAAGAATATCTGATCCATAGAAATCTGGATTTATATAACCCGTATATTAGAAGAGCTTATTTACTTTACTAAGTAATTTATATATATATTATTTCATTTAATCCTCACAACCACTCTGGGAGACAGGTAATCATGAGCTGCATTTCACTGGTAGGAAAACTGGGTTCAGCAGTTAGAAGACCCAGGCAAGTTTAAGTTGCAAGACACAGGGCTGGGATTAAACCCAGGGTGACTGATCCCAAGGCACATGGGTGACTGACCCCAAAGCACATATTCGTACTCATTAGGCTAAGGGGGAATGATGTTTGTCTGCTGCTTTAGTATGTTCCAACTCCTGTGCTAGGGGCACTTTATACAACTGTTCAATGCAATCACCTCATTGTCAATTTACAGGTATGAAAGACAGTCCAGGAAAAGTTAACTAATTGTTCCAAGTCACAGAGTCAGTAAGCAGTGTAGCCAGGACTGGAACCCAGGTCTCTCTGACTTAGATGCTCAAATTCTTGGACTATTGAACACCTGCATTTGACTTAAAGTCAAAACTTCCAAACTTTCAAGTTTAAGGAAGAAATCAACCAGAAAAAAAAAAACCTATAGGAAAATTATATAGATAGTACTATGAATATGATTTAAAATATGATTATTTATAGTCATTCAAATCTATTTCCCGGCCTTACTTTGCTGTTATTCCAGCAAGACAATTTTTTTTTTTTTTAACCACAGCACATTTTTACATATTTAAAAGTACTGTGAGAAAACACTTTTAATAATGATCCATGCTTACCTCCCCATGCTTAAGATGTTCTTCAGGTGAAAAATCAAATATTTCCTTTGACAACAGGATAGCTTTGATTTTTAAAACTCTTTTCTCCATTGATTTTACTTCAGTTTCAATAGCAACCACATCCTAGAATTTAAGCAACAATAAAACTCTCATGAAGTATATTAATAAATCTATAAAACACAGTTTACTGCCATTAACTCTGTTCACATATTTAACCAAAAAATGTTTGCCACTTGTTTCTCTTAAGAACTACCAAGTACTATAGACAATGTTGATGGTTTTCACTGAAAATGTTATTCTATTAATAGTGTGCCACACTATAAAGCATCGCTTATTCCGTGTCAAATTAAAGATCCTTCGAGAGCCAATTTTCAATTAGTCATACTATGACAGCAGAAACAGCATGAGTCCAAACCTTTTTTTTTTTTCTTCAGTAAGTTCTGAACTATCTACAAACTTACCTTTGGAATGTATTTAAACACCTGAATACACGTGGGCCTGGAATTTACAAATTTCTCACCACTTTAAATGAAATGATCAAGGCCCTCTTGGGGAAATATCACAGAAGCTGGAAGACTGACAGGATTTTCTTGTCAGTCCCCTAACGAACTGTTGCCATGCAGAGTCACTCAATTATTTCATAACCTACTCAGGTTAAATTAAACAATGGGTCATTTATCCAGTGGTTATTCTCTCAACCTCCAGAACCTGGCCAAGAACCTTAAAATGACGAGGCTGCAAAATACAAGTCAAAACATGTGCTGCAAAACCCACATACTGAAGCCCACTCACACTGTAACAGGACTTTCAGATCTTTACTTCAGAACTTAAGACTGGTGCTCTTCAACAACAGTAAGTTACAACTAACAATGAAGAGAATAAAAACTATACGGTAATAGACTAAGGGTTTCAAATTAAAGCAGTTTTAAGTCCTTCAATATAGAAAAAATATATATAACCTTATAGATCTGAAGCAAATGAAGCAGTAAGTACAGTAGCTGTTTATAGTGAGGTCTCCAAATTATGAAGCACAGTCAAATGACATTGAAATTATTTTCTGCATCATCTACTTAAGAAGGTATACAGAAGTACGCATTATATTTTGGGATGATTTCCATCAAAAATTATAAAAGCATTTTAAAAGTTTGAACTACGTATCAATAACACCAAGGATATTTATTTTAACAATCATTTCACTGAAGTTACCTAAGTGTGTAGGGAAAGTAATTAAGAAACAAAAAGTAAATCATTAAGAACTACACTTGTCTTTGCTATGTCACTCCATCTTTAAATAACTGCCTCACTTGTTTCAAGCAAAAATAAGAAAAATTGTTTAAAAATTCAGTGGCTTGTACACAGCAGGCCCTCAATAAATATTTGCTATTGGTGAATGAAGACTTGGGAAGTTATCTGTCTTCATTCTCTTTTGCTCACCCATGCTTTGAGTTCAACAATATGGCTGTCTCTCTGACAAAGGGAAAACACTGGATTTATTTGATCTAGATTCTTCCCCCTCAAAATAGACCATTTCTGGATTGAGAATGGGAATATGATTTCTTTGTTGTAGTTGTACCACAGGTTTGCAAAGTAAAGTAAAATACAATCCAAGAAATAAGATCATGATGAGTTTACCAAATTAAGTTGTCTTCATATAATTAGGAGCTAATTAGTAATATAGCTGTAATTTGCTAAATGAAATATACATTTAAAATAAGACATCATGTCTTCATAGTGCAAACTTACATCAGCCATTCGCTGAATCTGTGGAAGGCTTTCCATTATTTTTTGTTGTAACGCTGTTACTTGACTACTTAACTGCTGGACCGACTGTGCTAAGTCATCTGTTTCAAAAATTATTGACAAGTCTTCTAGATCTGAGAAAACTGAATATAAAAGATTGTACTTCTGTTCTGAATCTTCCAAAGCCATCTAGACAACAAGAAACAAGGACAGAAAAAAGAGACATATCAATATACTGACACATGTTGATATAAATTTAAGTAAAAAAAATTTAAATTTGTCTCAACATTCAAACTCTGTACTAATGCTGTTCATTTCCAGTTTTATAGTGAAAACACAGTATACTACTGTCAACGATGGTGGATGAATTTAAAGGTGTCTAGTCCTTGACTGAGGGTATCGGTGATTTAGAGGTCGCATTCTCACCTTCATGAAGAAGACCCAGGTTTGGTTACCTACTAGTGTATTTCACGTGCAGCCACCGCCCATCCTTCATTGGAGGCTTGTGTGTTGTTATGATGCTGAACAGGTTTCAATGGGGCTTCCAGACTAAGATGAACTAGGAAGAAAGGTCTGTCAAAAACCTCATGGATCACAATGGTCTGCTCCACAACTGATCAGGGGATGGCGCAGGACCAGGCAGTGTTTCGTTCCGTTGTGCACAGGGCAACCAGGAGTTGGGGGCCGACTTGATGGCAGCTAACAACAACTCCTTGACTATTCCTATTTTCAGTTATAGTGGTGGCTTGCATCAGCTATCTTGTATCTTATACAACGTAAACCTGCTCCTCTAGCCATCACTGACAGAGCCAGGAACACCTGACCCGCAGTCCACTCCTCTGTAATTCGGAATCGGGGTCAAAAAAGCCATTAAGGCTCTCTCCAACTGGCTGGACTTGGAATTTGGGGAAATGTGGGTTTTTGAGAAATAGATAAATGAAGTGGAGGTGAGAAATGAAGAGGGAGTCCTGAAGCTTGCCAGTCTTGATGCTAAGGTCCTCCTTAAGCCATTCCACAAGACAGCCCTCTATAAAAATCATTAAAATTCCTGAAGCTTGCTTGAGTTGATTTGAGTAACTTGATACCAAAAGAGTTCTATCTGATAAGACCAAATGAAAGTGAAAAATATTTATATTTAGAATTTCTTAGACATTCCTCCTTATCATTTCTTTTTTCTGAAACAATACTTAGAATGCGTTAAAGTTTAAAGATTTGAAAATGTCTTTGTCACCGATTGCAAATATTCAATCTACTAATGTAGTCTTCAAGTAATTCCATAAAATAACATGAGAAAGAACAGTTACATATACAATTTGTCTTATACAACTAGAACTGATCAGGTTATTCAGAATTTTATATTGTCCTTATTCAAAACCTTAGTAGGAAAAAACTTTTAGAAGCGATACTTAAAATAAGTGCTTTCTACCAAAAATACCATATAAAATAACATTAAAAAACATAAAATACTTAGGGATAAATTTAACAACATACATGTAAGATCTATACAGTGAAAACTACAAAACATTGTCGAGATAAATTAAAGAAGACCCAAATAGATGGAGAAATGTATCATGTTCCTGGATTGGAAGAGTCATTATGGTTAAAATGTCATTTCTCCCCGAACAGATCTATAGATTTAATGCAATACCAATACAAATTCTAACAAGACCTCTGTATAGATATTAACAAGCTGATTCTGAGATTTATGGAAGTACAAAAGACCTGAGATTAGCAAAACAATTTTGAGAAAGAAGAATACAGTTGTAGGACTCACACTACCTGATTTCAAGACTTACTATAAAGGTATAATAATCAAGACAATGAGTGCCAAATTGGTGAAGAAGTCACACCGATAAATAGAACAGAAAAGAGTGTGTCATGGATTGAATTATGTCCCCCCAAAAATATGTGTATCAATTTGGCTGGGCCATGATTCCCAGTATTGAGTGACTTCCCTACATGTTATAAATCCTGCATCTATGATGTTAATGAGGAAGGGTGGGCAGCAGCTGTGTTAGTGAAGCAGGACTCAATCTACAAGATTAGATTGTGTTTTGAGGCAATCTCTTGAGATACAAAAGTGAGAAGCAAGCAGAGAGACAGGGGACCTCATACCACCAAGAAAGTAGTGCTGGGAGGAACACATGTCCTTTGGACCCATGGTTCCTGCGTGGAGAAGTTCCTGGTCCGGGGAAAGACTGATGAAAAGGTAGAGAGACAGAAAGCCTTTTCCTGGAGCTGACACTCAGAATTTGAACTTTTGGTCTGCTTTACTGTGAGGAAATAAACTAATCTTTGTTAAGGCCATCCACTTGTGGTTATTTCTGCTTTAGCAGCACTAGATGACTAAGACAGAGAACAAAGAAATAGACCCACCGTGTACGTTTACCTAATTTTCAGTAAGGTGCCAAGGTAACTCAGTGAGTAACAAGTGGGGATACAACAATTACCAATATAGGAAAAAAAAAAAAAAGAACTTCGATCCTTACTTTAAACCATATACAAAAATTAACTCAAAACAGATTACAGATCTAACTGTAAGAATTAAAACTATAAAACTTCTAGAAGAAAATATGTTACTGTTAGGTGTCATCAAGTCATTTCTGACTCTTAGCAACGCTATGTACCACTGAACGAAACACTGCCCGGTCCTGCGCTGTCCTTATAATCCTTGTTATGCTTGAGCCCACTGTTGCAGCCACTGTGTCAATCCATCTCATTGAGGACCTTCCTCCTTTCCGCTGACTCTGTACTTTGCCAAGCATGATGTCCTTCTCAGGGACTGATCCCTCCTGACAACATGTCCAAAGTATGTAAGATGCAGTCTCACCATCCTTGCTTCTAAGGAACATTCTCGCTATACTTCTTCCAAGGCAGATTTGTTCGTTCTTTTGGCAGTCCATGGTATATTCAATAGTCTTTGCCAGCACAATTCAAAGGTGTCAATTCTTCTTCGGTTTTCCTTATTCAATGTCCAGCTTTCACATGCATATGATGCAACTGAAAATACCATGGCTTAGGTTAGGCGCACCTTAGTCTTCAAGGTGACATCTTTGTTGCTCAACACTTTAAAGAGGTCCTTTGCAGCAGATTTGCCCAATGTCATGCATCTTTTGATTTCTTGACTGCTGCTTCCATGGGTGTTGATGGTGGATCCAAGTAAAATGAAATCCTTGACAACTTCGATCTTTTCTCCTTTTATCGTGATGTGGCTTATTGGTCCAGTTGCGAGGACTTTGGTTTTCTTTATGTTGAGGTGTAATCCATACCGAAGGCTCTGGTCTTTGATCTTCATCAATAAGTGTTTGAAGTCCTCTTCACTTTCAGCAAGCAAGGTTGTGTCATCTGCATAACACAGGTTGTTAACGAGTCTTCCTCCAATCTTGATGCCCCATTCTTCTTCATATAGTCCAGTATCTCGGATTATTTGCTCAGCATACAGATTGAATAAGGTATGGTTAAAGGATACAACCCTGACACACACCTTCCCTGACTTTAAACCACTCAGTATCCCCTTGTTCTGTCCGAACAACTGCTCTTGATCTATGTACAAGGAATACACAGAGTCATTATACCAAAAAGAATTAGTCGACTTTCAACCATTTCAAGAGGTAGCGTATAATCAGGAACTGATGGTACTGAAGGAAGAAGTCCAAGCTGCACTGAAAGCACTGGTGAAAAACAAGGCTCCAGAAATTGAAGGAATATCAATTGAGATGTTTCATCAAACAGATGCAGCATTGGAAGTACTCACTCATTTATGCCAAGAAATTTGGAATACAGCTACCTAGCCAACTGACTGGAAGAGATCTATATCTATGACTATTCCCAAGAAGAAAATACAGAAGGAGAAAATCTTTGTGACCTTGAGTTAACAAATGTTTATTTAGTAGGACAAAAAAAAAAAAGAACTATAAAAGGAAAAGAAACTGAATTTCAGCAATATTATAAACTGCTTTTCAAAAGCTATTCTTAAGGAAATGAAAATGCAATTCATAGATGGACAGAAAATATTTTCAAAGCATACATCCAGAATAAACAAAGAACTCATAACTCAGTAAGATGAACAACTCCCAAAAAATGGGCAAAAATTGGACACTTCACAAAGGAATAAGCACATGAATAGATGTTCAAAATGACTAGTTGTTGAGACATGCAAATAAAACAATGAGATACCATCCATTAGAACAGCTAAAACAGAAAAGACAGACAATATCAAGTGCTGATGAGGATATGGCACAAACAGAACTGACATTTTTGGTGGGCTTGAAGAATGGTACAGCTGCTTTGGAAAACATTCTGGCAGTTTCTTAATTAAACATACATGTATTATAAAGGTCAACAATTCTACCCCTAAGCTATCCACCCAATGAAATGAAATGAAATGAAAACATACGTCCACATGAAGTTTTGTATATGAATGTTCAAAGCAGCTTTGCTCATAATAATAAACGTTGTGGTAGGCAGCCTCTATAATGGCCCCCAATAAGCCACACCTCCTGGCATCCAGACCCTTGTAATCATCTCTCCTTGAATGTGGGCTGGGCTTAACTGATTTATTTCTAAATAAGAAATATGGCAGACATGATTGGATGTCAGTTCCAAGATTAGGGTATAAAAAAGACTGTGGCTTCTGTCTTGGCAGCTCTTTAGCTCTTGCTTGGACTTTTCATTCTGACAGAAGCCAGCTGCTATGCCATAAGGCAGCCTTGTGGACAGGCCCAAATGCGTAAGCCCAGAAAAGATTTCTGAGACCTGTCAGCAGCCATGTGAATGAGCTTGGAAGTGGATCGTGCCCCTCTCCGTATCTAAACCAAACCTGCAGATGAGATTGAAGCCTTGGTCAACAGTTTAACTGCATCCTCATAGAGACCCTGAGCTAGAGGCACCCAGTTAGGCCGTGCCTGGATTCCTGACCACAGAACCTATGAGATAATCACTGCTTGTTGTTTAAAGCTACTAACTTTTGGGGTGAATTGTTACACAGCAATAAATAACTTAAATCCCCAATGTGAAAACAACCCAAACTGCCTTATTTCCATACAATGGAATACTATTCAACTATCAAAAGAATGATCTGCTGATACATATAACAAGCTGGATGAATCCCAAAAATACTATGCTAAGAGAAACAAGTCACGCACAAGAAGATACACACCACAGGATTTCATTTGCATGATATTCTAAAAAACACAAAGCTACAGAGATAGAAAGCATATCGGTGAGTGGTTGCCTGGGGCTGGGGGTAGGTGAAAGGGGACTGACTGCAAAGAGGCATGAGGAACTTTCTGGGGCGATGGGGATGTTCTTATGTGGATGGTGGTGGTGGTTACACAACTCTACGTGTTTATCGAAACTCATCTAACTACATTTATACGGCGTATTTTATTGTATGTAAATTCTGTTTCAATAAAGTTGATTAAGAAAGCTTTTTCTTATTATAAAATCACACTCTATGCTTCAATCATTCTTAATTATAGCAGCAGTATTTGTGGAATCATCATTAGGTTATAATACCCTGTTTTAATAAACACAATCCAGGTAGAAAGCTATAGAGCAATTAACACAAACTTTCAATTTAAACTTTAAAGCTTAGTAGAGAGATTTGAAACTTACTTTAAGTGTCATTTGAAAAATCAATGCCTGCCAATGCTAGAACAAACAGGAAAAGGTATCGTCAAGTAGGGTGACTACAGGGATAAAATGAGGTATTCACATATGACTAGGTATTGGGGACTCGGTATTTTATTAGGCTGGTCCTCTGGAGATACATCCTTGGGAAACGTAACTGCATCTTCCCACGTCCCTAATTCTTCTGCTCAGTGCCGGGTCATAAACAGAGCCCAGCAATTTGAAACGTCCTGAACAGTTGGAGAGACACTGTCATACTTTTACAATTGTGTCAGCAGAAGGTAACAAAAGTTCAGCTGCTTTCACCTGAGCTCACTTTTGTATGGTTTTGTTTTTTTTCAAACTCATAATGAGCATATGAGGAAAAAAAGCATTTCCCTCTTCTATCTTGGCAAACTCCTTACAAACGGTGAATCGTAGAAATGATGAAAGAGAAAAAGATGACATGCTTGAGAGATGTGGCCGAGGGGACAAAAGAAAACCACAGGTAAGAGGAAGGAAAAAAAATAAGTGAAAATGTAGCATCTTTACCACTGCTAATATAGGAAAAAAATGTGCCCCCAAAATCTCACACATCAAGGAAGTATGAAGTCAGCGGCTGACTCAGGAATATATCATGCCATTCTAAAGATATAAACGTGAGCTGGATCAACTTTGAGGTCTGATTGCTGTAAAAATTGTTATAAAATAAACCTTTTTCAAAGGCATTTTTTCTCATGGCTAAATGGTAAGAGAGAAGGGAAATATGCCTTTACCAGAAAACTAGAGGCGGTATTCAGTGCTGGGAAGATCATAATATTCATACTCGTACCCACACTTAAGGGTGCAGGGAGGTTATGCAGTTCATGTAGGCTGGGAGATTGGGGGGCTTCGGGGCCGCCTTTGAATTTTGTCAACCACAATCCTTCAACACCATCTAGTGCAACATTCTTACTCAAAGATGGGGGAAACTGACCCATGGTGAAGACATTAACTACGCAAAGTCTTGAAGTCGTTATCAGGATGGAAAGAACCAGACCCTGGTCTCCCAAATCCCTGTCTCATGCCTTCCACTCTCCCAAGCTTCCTTCTGGCGCTTGGCATGGTTGGAGGTAAGGTCACGTTTTGGGAAACGGTAAAAAAAAAAAAAAAAATCACCATGGTGATCAGCTAAGCCACTATTAAATACATTCTGTGACTCCCAGAAACCATCAAAAGAGAGCACGTACCTGCAGGGCGACAGCATGCTGACTTGGTGTCCTTGAAGAGTCATAGTCTGCATGATTGGCAAGCAAACGACTGGTATTTTCTATCCAAACTTCAGTGCTTTTCAAAAGGTCATTATATTCCTCCATCTTAATTGTGGCCTGTGAAAGAGATGCAGTGCTAAATTTGCCCTGAAGCCTTTCACTTGAGTTGAATGATTCTTGAATGGAGAATTGCTGTTAGCAGTGGTGTGTCAGGCCTTGCAGGTTCTCCCGAGGCTGAAGCCATTTGATCATCCCCTCCAGGTTTTGATCTTTCCAACATTTAAGACTAATACTGACCATAGCTGGAAAGGATTTAAGAAATTCTACCCCAACCTTTGCCTCGGCAAGGGTTCCATGTAGTCTGGGATTACTTGGAACTAATCTTCATTTGGTGCTTCATTCCGAAAACTGGATTTGTACTTTGTCCTTCTGCTCTAGGCCTTGTCTTGTAATGCCCTGGTTCCCCTAAGACTAGAATCCTGTCTTTCTCTTGCTAGACCACATACCCGACTGACTCACCCACCTATGACCCCTATGGGGTAGGGAAAGTTTATCTTGTTCCTTTGTTCCTGAATGACAGTCTTGTTGCTTGCTCCCTCTCCAGACTCCTGAGGTTGCCTGCCCTAAATTCCATTGCTGGTTTTCATTCGGAAACCCTGGTGGTGTGGCTGGTTAAGTGCTACAGCTGCTAACCAAGAGGTTGGTAGTTTGAATCCTCCGGCACTTCTTGGAAACTCTATGGGGCAGTTCTACTCTGTCCTATAGGGTCGCTATGAGTTGGAATCGACTCAGCGGCACTGGGTTTGGTTTTTTTGTTGTTTTTTTGTTTTGGTTTTCATTCACCTACTGGGAAGCACGATGCTTGCCTAGGCTCCCAGCTTTTGGATACTTAGCTCTTGTGGTTGCCCAATCAGATTTCTGCCTGTTCTGGCAGTGACATTGTCTCCTCAGTGCTCACCTGAACCTATCTTGTAGCTCTGGCTTCAGGTCCTATAACTGGCAAGTCAAGGCAAACTCGTTGTTTCTCTACTTTTTTGTTTGAAACCCATCTCAATGCCACCACATGTCCGGTAGCTACCATGTGTTATGGCGTACCTTATTTAACTGTGAGGTTCTAGTCTCCGCTCTCTGTGATACTTGCTGATACTGCTGGAAGGGGATCATCAGATTATCCATCCACTCTTGGGCCTGTCCTGGGTCCTGTTCAACAATGTCCTGAACTTCAGAATCCAGTTCATTTAGCTTAGAATGCCAGAGATCTAGCTCATCCCACATTTTCTGGAGAAGGAAACCATAAGTCAATTTGAATGAAGACGTCATGGTATATTATGTTCAATCCTAGTTTTCACATGGCATTTGCCCTTGTAAATGCTATCAAAACAACCTCGCGGGCACAATTTTTCATTTATACCTAGCAACCACTAGTGATTCAAACTGAAAAGCTCCTTTTCTGAGCTCTCTTCCTCTCTCTGTATTCTGAGTCAGAATTAGCAGTACAGGAGCAGAAAGACCTGGGCACTTCCAGAGGTGAATGACAGCTGACTAGGTCAACAGAGCCCTAACCTATCAAGAGTGATGAGGGGACATTACGTTTAAAATAGGCTTGGATAAACACTGCATTTGCCTAGAAGACAATTTCTTTTAAAAACAAAAATAAAGCTAATAACTGCTCTGACTCAGAATTAATTCAGTGGCAGAAAGTTCTAGCCACATGTATTAGAAGCAACAGCTTTTGGCTAAAGAAGCCAACAGGTTTGATTCAAATCTGAAATTGAGTGGGTAGAGAAAATATCCCAGGTAAGATATTTAATTTTTATTCATCATTTGCTTAAACACAGGAATATCTGACTAAGTTCCTCTGATTATTAAGAGTCCAAGATTTTGTTCAAAGGTAATGATCTATTTTTAAGAGCTCAGGCTGCTGACCAAAAGGTCAGCAGTTTGAATCCACCAGCTGCTCCTTAGAAATTCTATGGGGGCAGCTCTACTCTGTCCTTTAGGGTTGGTATGAGTCGGAATTGACTCAACGGCAAACCATGAGCACCACAAATTTCTATTAGGATATTTCCTTAAAATATAGATTAGAATCAAAACGCTTTCCATATGCAGGAGTTTCCTTGAGAACTGAGAGGTAGAATTTTATGTATATGTACAGTTTTACCTAAGATATTACGTCCTAAGATGCTTTACAAGGGAAATAAGTTTGGAATTTCTTTTTTCTTTGTTTTCTTTCATAGTCTAAATAAAAGCTGTTAATACTTTTCATATCCTAATGAATTGTTTTTATATCAGTGTTCCAAGATAATATTCTTTCTTTACTTATAAAAAGGCTAGTTTCACAATCACAGGCTCTCACGAGTATGGGCATATTCCTACCATGCAAAAACTGAGAACAATTCTTAAATGCAACATTCTCCACGAAGTCTCCGCAGGGTGACACCCAAGAGAATGCACTTTGTGGATCTGGTCTAGGGTCCGTGTGTGTCAGAATAAACTAAAGACTACACCTTGCAACGTTTGATGAACTACCAAATGTTGAAGGGAGTTAAAGGAGGAAATTACCTTTTGAATTTCATGAGCTTTCTCAATGTTTTTGCTTTTCTGCTGTAACATCTTTTCAACATTATGAAGCCCACTATTAATTTCCTCTATTTTTTGACTCATTGCATATGACGGTGAGCTTTTCAAGACTTCGTTGCTAATCTGTTACAAAGGAAGATAGACACACTGGAGTTAGAGATGTTTTTTGCACTCAAACAATTAAAGGGGTACCCACTCTGCTATGCAATTTTACTTATAAAAATTTTTTTAAGGACGGCAGTGGAGGGAGGAGTGCCAAACTGGCTAATGTGTTAATGTGAAAGTAGATTAGCAGACTAGAAAATGGAAGCTGTGCTGACCTGCCTTTTTAAATCCAATATAAAATAAATAAATAAAACAAACACACAAACAAAAATTTGTTGAATGTAATCTAGGATACATGTTGCAGATGTGTGCTGCATTCGGCAAAACTACTGAGTGTTCCAAACATGCCCCAATGGGTCAAATAACGTAAAAGAGATCTTGGGAGATAAATTATTTATTACATAATCTCTCTATGAGAAAATCTTCTGCCCAGATCTATTTCCAATAAAACCAAACTTATACTCGAGCTGATAAAAGAAAATCTAATTGCCACCTTCATATTCATTTGGGTGAAATAATCTTCTAAAACTAGCTACTTCTTGAGGAGGCACAGAGCTTAAATTCTCTCTGTGTGAACGTTCAAGTGTCTGTTTTCACAGCAATCAGAAATCTAGCTGCTGACCAGTGTAACTTTTTTATCTGAATGATTTTCTTAAGAAAATAACTTGGGCTAGGAAAGATAATAAATGAATGTTGACTGTATCCTTTTTCAAATACCTGATTAGTTTGTGTTCTTGTTTTTTCAAGCTATGTTGATAAGGCTTTCTTCAGGCAGCCACTAAATAACCAAACAATACTTTGTCCTTTTGTATGATTCTTTCAACTCACGAAAGAACCACTGTATCTACACAGATAGCATACGGATACAGAAGCTGAAACAGGCTAAATGACTTGCTTATGGTCATATGTCAAGGCAGTGTTTGAACTTGTCCTGAGAAGCCCTGAGGCTGCAGATTCAATCCCAGGCACTGTCAGAATGCCAGACTCTTGATACTTCTATATCATGTTTTTGTTCCACAGATCATACCACAGTCAAGACTAACTGAACAACAACAACAAAAAATCCCATTTTGACCCTGTATTAGTTTTCTATTGCTGTGTGACATATTACCCACAAAGCAAAGTTTTCTGAATTCTGGGCTATTATTCTCTGGCAGAAATTAATATCATTTAGCTACATTAGAAGAGACCATGACTTAGAAGAAACAAGGAGCCATCTGAATTATACAGAATACTATGTTTCCGTTGACTGGATTCTTGATCTTCCTTCTGGTACATCAAACAACAATCAGTTGCTGTTTGCTACAAATATACAATTATGGTACGGCTGAAATTTTCAACCCTTAATTTGAATAACTGATTTTGATTATTAATTCACTTTGGGGGGATTTTGATAAGAAATAGTCACGAGAACAGTATTTAACTTCTCTCAAAACATTTAATATTCTCTTAAAACAAAATCAATAGTACGTGACCCTTGAGAAAGTACCTTACAGCAAATTTTCTTGTGTGTTCAATCTATAAGATTTGCTACACGTACACATTATTTTACATGTTTTTCACATGGGTTAAATTTTCCTCAGCAACCTCTCACAGAAGTTAAAGATGGAGTCTAGCAACTGTTTGAAATCTGATTTTTTTGTATACATTTAAGATGTATTTTACTTTATCAAGTCATATTAGTACAACTTGTTATATAATAATTAGCTATATTAGTATTACTCTAGAATTCTAGGTTTCAAAAGCAGTGCAAAAATCCTTCTGTAGATGCGGACTAAATAGAACTTTGTTCTGTTAGATTTGGGCTGCCTTTTTCCAATTCTGTACATTGTCTTGCTATAAACTCCTATCTCTCCAGTACTATAAAACATCTACCACCCTTTCTTCAAATCTGGCTTTTCGGGTATAAAGATGTGCCCAGGTAAGCTTTGTGAGAATTTGATCATTATTAAGGCAGTCTCTGAGCTAAGTGCTATTCCTCGTGAGTAGCGAAATTTGTGTTCTTATTGCCCTTGGTTGCAATTTCAAAATGTTCAGAGTATATATGTCTTAAAGTGGTTCGACGGTAAAAGATAATAGCAGAATAAAATATGTCTCTACTTTAAAATGCAAGAGAAGAAAAACATCCTGAAAACTAAAAATAGATTATCTAATTCTGTTATCTATCGCACTTATTTAGTACACCTTCAACTCAGATATTCATTACACAACACTGTTACTTAACTCTTTACAGGTATAACTGGAATCAGGAAAAATGAAAATGTGATTATTAACCGATATTTTCTTCTCTATTTATTCAACCCCATAAATAACAACACTAACACAAACATCATTATTACCTTCTCCTCTACGTCTTCTAAAGCTTTTCGGCATTCTTCCATCTGGGATTCAATCTCTGCAGGGACTATGGTATACATTTCAGAATACTTGATTCGCAGTTTTTCCATAATATCCTCAAAAGTTAGCTTCTCTTTCTTCAGAGTGCTTTGAAGCTCCTAAGAACATCAAGAGGGTTTCAATACTCACAGGACAGGGAAAAAGTTTACCTCTAAAACTGAAAGCAGCTTTCTAGAACATCCTATGATTTAAATGACCAAACTTTGCATGACAAAACTTCACTATTGATACAAGCTGATTAAACCAGAGAGATACTGAATTTAGTCAGATGATGCCTTCTAATTTGTAAGAGTTAAACTTGATACCTTTTCAGAGTGTCAAACCATTGTTGTGGAAAGACATTACAACATCTGCTTCTAAAGTACCTTGACGATTTCATTGTCTCTCAGTCCCAGTCCTGATCTAAAAAGCTGCAAGTAGCAAAAGTTTCAAAGAAGTATCTTTTTTTGTTATTAACTTGTTGCCATTTCTGCTTCTTTCTACATTATCATCACAATGATTCAAGGCCACTAAAAGCCCTGTGCTTGAAGCAGAAGTGTCTGCTTTCACGTAATGAGACAGGCCAGCCGAGCTCAACTTCTTTCAAAAGGGAGGGTTCCGGTTCCATGCAAAGAATGTACATTTTAGGAGATAAAAGAAACCTGAACAAATAGTCTATTAGTTGTGGCCTAGAAACAAAATCTGATCCACGTTCTCCTGCACTAATTATAAAGGAGAAACTCATTTGTTTGAGAAAGTTTCCCAAAGATCAAGTGGAAAAGTACTTCTTGACTTTACTACAGGCTTTTTTTTTTTTTTTTACAGTAGTTGTTCAGTAGCATTATTTGTGTTAATGGATTGAATCACTGCACTGAAGAATGTAATTTAAATGACTCTGTGATGTGTCACTGTTTTTCTTTTCTTAATCCCCAGCAGACAGCAAATCTATAGAGGGAAAGTTCAAGAACAATGCCATTCAGAAAAAAAGGGGAGTTAGAGGTATAAGTATGATCCTGTTTTAGCTAGACCTGGTCCAACACTACAGGACTTCATTCAGAGCTGTACAAAGATGGCTTTCCATGAAGATTGGTTCTGCGAGTTTACTTTTTCAATATTTAGTGACCAAAAGCTCTGGTTAACAACAGCTTATGACTTTTAAATAAATGTCCAAATGTCATTTTTGGCTGTTACCATAGGACGAAATGAGAAAACCAGTCATTCTGAAGAAATGAGTTCCCAAATGACAATGTGTGCACAGCCCGTATTAGAGTTATAAGACGCTGTGACCCGCTAAAGCGAGTAGTTCATTACGCCAGTCAAACGGTCTGAGGCTCCTGTCCACCAAATGCAGTTGTCTTGACTAAACGGGCTGCTTGGTGTAGACTGGCCAACCTTCCCAACCTGGTCTCTGCTCTGTTGTCTGTCCTGCAGCCACACTGATCTTCCACAGTTCTACCTATATCATGCCACAGGGCCTTTATACGTGCTTTCCTCTTGCCCTGCATGACTCCCCTCACTCTAGTCACCAAGTTACCTCTGCACCAAGGACTTTGGATACAAGATTGTAAACCTGTATCATCAACATTGGTAGTTCTTTCCTCACCTGCAACTGTTCTGTCTTTTCTGGGTGATCCTGTAATTCCATAACTTGAAAGGAAGTCCGTTGAAATAAATTCTTCAAAGCCATTATTTCTTTTTTGACAGAATGTCTTCCTTGGATTTCAGTCTGTACCAACTCCTTATTTTTTTGAACTTTCTGAAAAAGCCTAAAATAGAGCATTGAAATAACAAAATTGTTTTTCTATCCTGATCTCCTGTAAAATAAAGTTTTAGTCCAATAATTAATAAAATGTCTGCACAGCTCAAAAAAGATTTTTTCCTAATAGAAAAACACCAGTTTTCAATGATTTATATATATACACAAACATATATAAAATTCTATCACTTAACCAAAAATTTCTCCAAACGTTCATCCAAAATTATCTTCTTTTCATACTTTACATCCCAATTGTCATCTCTGTCCAACATTTTCTCCCCCTTGAGTACACCTAAAAATGACTTGGAGATGTGAACTGAGTTATGGGTGGGCTTTGGGAGGATAAACAACCCCATCAGCCTTTTTCATCTTTATTCAACCTCATTTGCTGTAGACGTAGTCACCCATGGTGTGATGGGAGTCTTTTAACTCCACCCAATTGATTGGGTGGGACTGTGCAAATAAGGTAATTGTGACCCACCAAGGGGATTGGTCAGTTTTATCATCCCACTGGGCTTGAAATGAGCCATCCCAGAGGTGGGACGAGGGTATCCCAATCACCAAGGAAAACAACCAAGAGTGGAATGCACCCTTTGGACCCAGGATCTCTGTGCTGAGAGAGAGTAGGGTGCCCCTGGGCACTTAGTGGAGCTAGATTTGCTGAGCACCTTCAGCTGAGGCTTAATTGCAGAGTGGGGGTGCTTCTGGGCACTTATCAGCAGAGCTAAGAGAGCTTTGAGAGAGGCATGCCTGCAAGCAGAGCTAAAAAGTGGCTGTCCTGATGGAAGAACTGTACCCTGAGCATTCCTGAACCTGAATTGTAACCTGTTACTTCCCTAATAAACCCCATAATCATGAATCTTGTCTGTGAGTTCTGTGTGGCCATTGCAATGAATTATAAAGTCCAGTAGATACGCAGAGATTGTCGTAGGAGAGACAGTTGGTGTCAGAATTAGTAAAGACAGTGGAGAGAGAAGGTATGTCTGACTGCCGCCTCAGAGGAATCAGCTTTGGGCTGTTGATCTTGATTCTCCTTCCCTCTTGTGAAGTTAGAGGAGGTCAGACGCTGCCCCCCATGCTGCTTTTACATCACCAGAAATCCTAAAGTTGAAACTTCTTTACTCTCATGTGTTGTGTGAGTTTAAATTTTCTCTCGGGGGCTGTTGAATAAATATTGCTAATCATTAAATTATTAAATTCTTTGGCTCAATGATTCTACTAAGCATCTTTCTCAATGAAATACTCACAGATGTAGACATTCAGGCATAACAATAGCCACTGCAATGTTTTTATGAAAGTAAAAAAAAATTACAAATAACTTAAAGGTTCTGTATTAGGGAACCGGTTAAATAAATTATGACATATTTACATGGTAGACTATAAGATCGCCATGTTTTTAAAGAATATTTAATGGCACAGGAAATGCACAGCATGTGGTGATAAATGACTCAGCATAATAGACATAAGTATGATCTTAACCTGTTTAAAAATATAATCATAGAGAAAAAGATGAGAGGGGATACAGAGAAAGCACTGGAAGCGATAGTTGCTGAGTGGTGAAATTAAAGATGAATTTTTATTCCCAGCTTTATAATTTTCTACATTATCAAAATTTTCTATAGATTATGCATTACTTAATTACAAAAACCGCAAACATTAATTAAAAAAAGAAATGTGAAAGATAGTCATCCTTAGCAATACCAAGATAGAGAGCCTGAGCTTGTGTTAATTATGGTTATTAGTCTTTTCCATCCATTTTTATACCAATCGGTGTTTACTCAACTCAGTTCTGTCATCTCATCTGTTATTATTCTATAAAATCTTGACATTTTCTAAATTTAGTATTTTCTAAATTTTGAGCCTGAGTCACCAAATGCATTTCCTTAATAGTTTTCATAACTGATTCTTACTGGATACACCGTTCTTTCATAGATGCAATCTCTTGAAATGCTGGAATAGTTTCCATAGGCCTTAAGTCTTCAGGAACGTTCTGGATACTTTTTACGCGCTGAAAAAGTAGGGTTAATAACAGCTGCTGCTTCTCCACATTCTCTTCATATTGGCATAGGCAGTCTAGCAACTCAGAGAGCTCCTCTGTGGTGGCTGCTTCTTTTGTTTTGGAAATTTCAGGCAGTTCTTCTTGAAGATTATCTAAGATAATTGCTTCTCTTTCAATCTAATTCAATAAACGAAGAAAGAGAACTAAAATAAGTCAAATATACTCTTACCATTTTAGGACCTAAAATAATAACTTGTCAGCACTAATTTTTTATGTTAGCTCTTCAAAGGGTTCTCAGCATCATATCCTATGAGCCAACTCCGACTCATAGCAACCCTATAGGACAGAGTAGAACTGCCCTATAGGGTTTCCAAGGAGTAGCTGGTAGATTCGAACTGCCAGCCTTTTGGTTGGCAGCTGAGCTCTTAAGCACTGAGCCATCAGGGTTCCAGTGTCACATCCTAGTACAATGTAATATGTGTTTTTCTATATTTGGAAACATTATTCCTCTACAATCAGAATCCCGTAGTTCCCAATTATTGATCACATGATTAAAATGATGTACGTCTCCTTTAGATTTCAGTTGGATAAAGCAATATTTCTCTTGAGATACCCACAGGGAGTTAGAATGAGCTCCGCTAAACTGCCTCCACTAAGTATCACAGGCTGGACAGTTACTAGACTTGTAAATTTTTTCCAGGTCTCTTTTCATTCCTCTATGCTCAGAACAGTAAGTCTAATAGATCCTAATTACTTTGAAAACCATGAAAGGAAAAGCAGCCCAAATTACTGAACCAATCAAGTATTTACTAACCACAAATATGTTTGCTTTTTTTTGGTTTTAATATGGGCAAGGAGCCCTAGTGGTGCAGTGGTTAAGAGCTCAGCTGCTAACCAAAAGGTTGGCAGTTTGAATCCACCAGCCACTCCTTGGAAACCCTGTGGAGCAGTTCAACTCTGTCCTATAGGGTCACTATGAATGTGAATCACCTTGACGGCAATGGGTTTGGTGAGCTTGGAATAAGGGCATAGGAGCCCAGGTAGCTCAGTGGTTAGATGCTCAGATGCAAACTGAAAGATCGGCAGTTTGAACCCACTAGCCACTCCGTGGGAGAAAGATATGGCAGTCTGCTTCCATAAAGATTTACAGCCTTGGAAGCCCTATGGGGCAGTTCTACTCTGCCCACTAGGGTTGCTATAAGTAGGAACTGACTCAACGGCAACGGGTTGGGAATAAGGACAATGATGGTTCAGCAGTAGAATTCTCGCCTTCCATGCAGGCAACATGGGTTCAATTCCTGGCCAATGGACTTCAAGCACATCTGTCAGTGGAGGCGTGCATGTTGCTCAGATGCTGAACAGTTCTCATCAGAGCTTCTAGTCTAAGACAGACTAGAAAGACCTGGTGATCTACTTTTGAAAATTAACCAATGAAAACCCTATGTATCACAATGATCTAATCTCACTTTTTATGGGGTTGCTATGAGTCACAGGCCAACTTGAAAGCAGTGAGCAAAAACAACAATATGTGCACAACATAGAAATATATAACCTGATATATCACATATCTGGAAATTAGAGTTCTACCAGCTCTGAACTCAGAAAGAAGACAAAGGGGAAAAAAGTCTCAAAGGCCCTTGAATCAGATCTTTCCTATCCTTCTCTTCAAATCCTCTGGTCCTCCCATCAGCAGCACAGCATATTTATCACATTCTGCCTCTAATGGGTTAAATCTCCCACTCGGTGTTACAAGAGAGTCAGGCACCTAATAGTTTTGACCTTACAGAATATCACACTAGTCAACTACATTTATGATATCATGCTAGTTGAAATGGGGAACAAGGTCCTGGATGCCCGGTAAGACATGTCAGACAATGGGAAATAAAGTCTATGAAAACTCAGGAGTCCCAACATCAATTAAGTTTCTGGCTGCCCAATGGTCTGAGGCAAGGTAAAAGTGAAGTTGCTCAATCCTGTAACCCTATCTTTAAGAAAGAGGGCCTATTTGGATTTTGGAGGCAGTGTATGGTATACTTGGAAATACTACTCCAATCCATTTATCAGGATGCTGTCAATTTTGAGGATGGCCTGGAGAAAGAAAGGCTCTCCAGCAGGCTTGGATTGTGGTATAAGCTCTCCTGCCACTTGGGCCATATGATCCAGTTGTGTCTAAATACAATTGCTAGAATACATGGGTACCAGAACCAAAGGGTAGAGATAGATTGGCCCCTCTTTCACAGACCCAGTTACAGGATTTATACTTTCCGTTACCTCAATCCTAAGATTACTTGTACTGAAAGTCCTGGTTCTTGTACAAATAGCTACACTTCTACTAGGGAACAAGATAAAGGTTCCACTGAATTTGAAGCTATGGCTGCTACTGGGTCATTATGGGTTCCTCTGCCACAGAATCAATAAGCCAAGAAAGGAATTGCTTTATTGACAGGATAACTGTGTGCCAGGATTTCCAATATAGACTGGGAGTTGGAATAACTATGTTTGGAATTCAGAGGACTTAAAGGAGTTTCTCTTGGTGCTTCCATGCCCACTGGTAACAACAAATGAACTGCAGCAGCCATGACCCAACAGGAGTAAGGTAATTAAGGGCTCAGCCCTTTCCTATTTCATCCTCCTGATCCTCCCACTATTGTTCCCTTGGGTTGTTTTCCAAAACACCAGAATGAACACCCCTGTCCCAGACTCTACCGCCTGAGGGCAATCCCAGCCTTATGCCTGAGAAAGTAAAACTGCAAGGCATAAAAACCAAAGGAAATGAAAAAAACTATAGTAATTAATGTTTCTATTTTATGAAGGGAAACCCTGGTGGTGTAGTGGTTAAGTGCTATGGCTGCTAACCAAAGGGTTGGCAGATCACATCCGCCAGGAACTCCTTGGAAACTCTATGGGGCAGTTCTACTCTGTCCTATATGGTCACTATGAGTCTGAATCGACTCCATGGCACTGGGTTTGGTATTTTATGAAGTGTCATCTGCCTCCCTTAAAGGAGCCCAACTTTGTCCTCATTTTGCATGCCTGGGTTGTTGTTTAAATCTCTTCTAAGATTAGATATTTGCCTTGCATATGATGCCCAATAATGATGAACCTAAATAACATATAATAAAGAAGTAGCCAGCCTTACACTTTCAAACATTTTTTAAGGCATGACTTTATTACAACACAACTACAGTCACTGAAGTGTAAGATGACGCTTCTGGACAACCAAAAGTGAATAATTGTACCAAGCAGTTTCTGCTTAAAAAAACAAGAAGGTAAAACTTAGGGAAAAAAATAAATAAAAATTTAAATGTGCTTTTTAGCTTGTAAAGTAAAAGGGGGATATAAATTTTAGTGTCCTAGAGCATTTACTTATGAAAACCATTTATGACATAAAGATACAATATTATTCTATTTTTCCTATATGAGTCCCTGGGTGATGCAAATGGTTATTGTGCTCAGCTGCTAACTGAAAAGTTGGGGGTTTGAGTCCACCCAGAGGCACTCAGAAGAAAGGCCTGGCAATCTACTTCTGAAAAGCCATCAGTTGGATGTACCTATGGAGCGTGGTTCTCCTTAGATACACATGGGGCTGCCATGAGTCGGAATGAACTCAGCGGCAACTGCTTTTTTTAAATATCCATTTTAAAACAGAAATTCACACTGTTACATATGAAAGTACTACCTATGCTAACAGAATTGTACGTGTGTAGGTCTTTACATGATATAATCTTTACTGAATGGATAAAAGCTACTTTAAAGTCTTGCATCAATTTAATATCTTTAAATTAATAGTTCATTTAGGTTGACAGTAAGTGGTTAAGTCCCAGATGGCAAATGTGAATCCTGCTCTACCACTTATTTGTGAACTCAGGTAAGTTACTTAAGCCTACTGTGCCTCGGTTTTCCTCATCTGCAAAATGAGCATAACTAAAATATCTCCCTCATAGGATTCTCGTGAGGATAAATGAGGTAATACATGCTAAGTGCTTAGATCTGTGCCTGGCACACAGTAGGCACTCAGTAATTGTTAGCCTTTGTTGTTATTATTACACGAGGACATTTTCTTCTATACTTTTGTCTGTGCCATCATGCTCTGTGAAAAGTAGCTTTTGTTAGCAGATATGGCCAAATGCTTGTATGGATAATTACAAAGTTCTAAACAAACCGGGTCTGAATGAACAAGCTATAATTGTAAATGGATATACAGCAACAGAGAGACAATGTAACAACAAAAAGAATGAAAGTTTAGAATTAGCATAGACCTGAGTTTGAATAAGAGTGTCCCTCCGCAAATATTTACTAAGTGCCCACTAAGCACAATATCTACTTGCCAGATTCTAAGGTTACGTGGTGAACCAAACCACCCCAACTCTAACCCACAGGGGCTTACAGCTAAATTAATCTCTAGCTGTGTGGCTTGTGCCATTACATCGTCTCTCGATGCTCGATTTCTCCATCTGTAAAACAGCAATACTGTTTATTTCATAAGAGCTATGTAAAGATTTGCTGAGATCACTTCTGAAGTGCCTTCTCGGCATAGCACATAGACTAGTGCAGGAACTCAAAAAATGCTGGCATTGTGGATGGGGAAAAAACTGGTGCTAGCAGTTCAGCTAAAATTATAATTTACAAAGTTTCTCAGAGCTTTAACATTCAAGAGACTATTTATTAATCAAACTCCACCACTATGAAAATGACATCCCTTTTCAAAAATATAAAGTTTTAAGAAAGATAATAAAACAGTGCTAAACATTTAAATCCCATAACATGTGATCTACCTCCAATTAAATATTAATTGACTGTATTTATCTCTCAAGTAAATTCAGCAAGAATTTTGAAATGAGTAAGAGAATAAGAAGAGATTCTCCTGGTCCTTTTGGAAAGATTAAAGACTGTCCTAAAATAATTTTGTACTATTTTAACTTTTCTTTCTAAATAAGTGATATCTAAGTCCTGAACCCTGGTTAAATTAACATTAACATCTGTGACTGATACATATTATGGCAGTTCTCTTTTAGACTGTTTTCAGAATGAACATCATATCTGCTATTTTTTAGGTCCATACTTAACAATTGTGGTTAATTTCATAATTAGTTGGCTATTATGCCTATTAGCTAATTCTAACCTTTAGTATAATGTAAAGAGAATTATTTCTAAGAGGGTTTAACTTCTCTGCACAATAAAGACTTTAAAGCTTGAATAAGCAAGCAGCCGTTTATTTATAAGCCTATCTGATACCCAAAATGCCACAATTATGAAAGGCTTTGAATCATTTCTTAGAGATTATTCTAATAGGATCTAACTTCTATAAACATTTATGTATAATATATATGTGATAGAAACAAATAGTACAGGCTGAATACTCATTTTATATAAAAACAAACTAAACAGCATTTGTTTGGAAACTGTAAGATTTGACTGTTGAATAGGAAGCACTCACTTCTTCACTGACAAATTTCCATTCCCGCCTTAGCTCTTCACACCACATCTCCCATTCCTTAGCAGCTTCCAGCAAACGTAACCACTTCTCCCACAGGGCAGACACAGTTCTGAGCAAACACATGCCATCCTTTTCTGTGCACAGAGGTCTCAAGCGACTGAGGACCTGCCGTAGTTTCATTAACTCTTCTTTAGTTGATAGAAGATTTGATACCAAAGCCTTAAGAAAGAAAATTACAGGAATAGAAGTGGCATAAAGTCTAGTCTCTTAATTTTTCTGAAACACATAAATGATTTTTAAATCTTGACCAATTCATGATTTTAAATCTTCCACAGTATTACATGATGCATTTTTTAAGTTCTTTTGGAAGTATATCTGTCAATTTGAACCAGATGACAATTATCTGCATATTATTGAACTGCCTAAGAATTTGGGACTATGAGGATAAATAATAACCCATAAACCATTTTTTTTCTAATAAGAATTTATTTTCAAAGGTGAATACCCTAAAAGACATTTTGTTATTTTAAGTCTCATATTTTATCAATTTTTTATTAACCACCAAGGCAATATCTGTTGGTTTTCTGTTGTTGTTGGTTCTTTTTGGGGGTGGGGGTGGGGGGGGGATCTTAAGCACAGCTGATTTAGAATGTCCTTATTCCTAATACCACACATCCTAAAAGATGAAAACAAACAAAAACTAAAATTGTTCAGTAACATCGTGTAAGGAGTAAGCAGAACGTAGAGCCTGAGATGTCCCAGTCAGTGGACAACCAGGCTCTGTCACTGATTCATCAGTATCCAACAACATACGATGAAATGTTAAGCTTTAAAAAGAGCAATCAGTAAAGACAAGCATGCTGGTTTGGAAGAGGATTGCCTTGTGAACTCAATTAAATCTCTCAGAATCACTGCTTCATTTTATTCCTTGGCTTTTGGCTTGAGGAATTTTCTTAAGTGTAGAAGTTAGTTTAAAGATTCCTTTGGGTCATAACAGAGCCACATTCTTTGCTGCCTTCACTCACACATTCTATGTTTTGCACAGACTTACAGGAGACTTGGGAATACTATTACCTTGCTCTGTTCTGAGTGCTCTAAAGCTTCTTTGTAAGACAGCGGCAACTGGGACATGGACTGCCCGAGAACTTTCTCCACTTCGCTGAAATTAGTGCAAATTTTCTCTTTAATTTTGCTATAGCATTTGTAATCCTCAAGACACCTAATGAGGCAAAGTTAGAAAAAAAACGATATTAAATTTTACTTAGTGTGATAAATTCTGAACTTCCCAGAGTTAATTTACCATACTTAATTTTTTAATTAAAAAGGAATATGATGATTCTATATTTTGCTATTGAATACATTTAACAAATTTTTATTGACTACCTCCTCCCAAAAGGGACCTGCATAAGGATACAAATGCCAAATTTAACAAACAAATATGACTGTCCTTAAAATACTTAACTTGGAAATGATTAAAAAAAAAAAAAAGTTACTTTAGTAAACTGAAAACTGCACCCTTGAACACTGATAAGAAAAAAAACAAAAACCAAACCCGTTGCTGTTCAGTCATTTCCGACTCATAGTGACCCTACAGGACAGAGTAGAGCTGCTACCACAGGGTTCCCAAGGAGCAGCTGGTGGACTCGAACTGCCAGCCTTTTGGTTAGCAGCCAAGCTCTTAACCACTATGCCACCAGGGCTCCTTTTTCCTCATTAGAGTGCTAATTAAAATAGCAAAACCAGACAGCCTTTATGTCTAATAAGCATGGCTAAGTAAATAGCAATCCATTTTATAAAATATTTCATAGCAAGTACAATTTCTTTAATGAAGTGTTTGTTACAAAAAGGAAAAGAGCTCATGTTGTAAAGTTAAAACAAAAGGCAGGACATTTTATATACAGCAAAATATCTGATATATATAAAAAACAGACCACCTCCTGGACTGTAAGAGATAGAGGATAAAACCTGGAGCCCACCCCAGGAGGGGGGTCTAATAGAATGGCCCCTCCATAAAGATACTAGTAACACACTTATCTACAAAGGACCAGTCTCCAAAATACAACATAAATTCTTAGAAATTAATAAGAAAAAAGATGGACCAAACCAACAAAAATTGGATAAAGCCTTGAAGAGTCATTTCATGGGAGAGGAACTATGAATGACCAATAAACATTTAAGACAGTTCAAATTTATAAGGAATAACAGAAATCCAAATTAAAACCACGAGACACTACTTCTCACCCATCAGACTGGCAAAAATTAAGTCTCACAATACCAAGTGCTGGAGAGGATAGGGGACATCTGGAACACTTATGTACTGCTGGTTTGAGCAGCAATTGGTAAAATCATTTGGCATTAAAATGATAAGGTGTGGATATCTTTTACCCAGTGATCACACTCCTAGGCATATACCCAAGGGAAGCTTCTGGATTTAAAGATGTTCCTAGTAGCACTGTTTGTGAATGCAGAAGCTGGAAACAACCCAAACGTCCATCAATACTTAGGTGAATGTCAGTACAGAAAAGAACATGAATAAACCTAAGGATCATAATGATAAGCCTGCAAAAATCAAATCACAGAAGAATATACACACTATACGTTAGTTAAAGAGCATGAAAACTAATGTATTATTTCAGGGCACGAACAGTAAAAATAAAGAAAAGCATGGGAATGATAAACATAAAATTTAAGATAACGGTTACTTTTGAGAGGAAAGGGAAAAGGACACAAGAGCATTCAAAGATAATGATATTTATCTTTGAAACTCTGGGTAAAAAACGTTTGTTTTATCATTACTCTTTATAACCAGTCACCAGTTGTCACTGAGTTGATTCTGACTCATGGTGACCCCATGCGTTTCAGAGTAGAGCTATGCTCTACAGGGTTTTCAATGGCTGTGATTTTTGAAATTAGACTGCCAGGCCTTTCTTTCAATTACTTTTTATAGCAACTACATATTTTATAAATGTTGTTTTATGAATATAAATAACATATAGAAAAAAATTAAAGAAATTCAATCACATATTTACCATTTTTTCTTTAAATAGCGATTTATCCCATTCCCTCTAATGAGCACATGTTAATTACAAAGAAACACTTATGTTTTATTTTCTTAAAAGCATTACCTTTAGGAAGAACTTACCTTTCCATCTCAGCTTCCCCTATTCTGGCTGCCTCCCTCATGGTTGAATCCTTAGAACTTAATCCCTGTAAAGTATACTCAAGTCGTAGTCTGGCTTCAGGGTTGGATATAGCTCCCAATTTCTCACTGAGGTCCCGGATGTCCGCTATTGTCGATTCGAATTCCTCTTGTTTCCAACGAGGCATCTCTAGTGACTCTTCTGGATTATCAAGATCTACTCTGTGGGATGCAAGGACGGCTTCCAGGGCAGTGGTGATCCCCAATGCCCTGGTGACTGCTTCATTATAGCGTGTCATATTTTCATAAGCATCATTCAAGGCATTCTGGTGAATAGAAGGGTAGATGCTGTGATGAAATTGTCAGACTTTTGGGATTTCTGTCACTCTTGAATTTTTGTGCTGCATTCACAACACGACTTGGTGTCTTATAAGAGTTCAGTGTTCTCACACTTTTAATAATATTACACTGATACTTAAAAATAACTTTCTGCTTGCATAAAGAAAAACTGTTTCCAGGTCTGCTAAGAAATCTAATCTAAATTCAAAAATACATCTCATGAATCATGTCCAATGATGTATCTTACTGCTCTGAAACTGTTGTAGTAGACTAAGGATTACATAAAACAATCGAATACATTTCCTATATATAACCATAATAAATATTTATGAAAAAATGAATAGAAAACAAACCAGACCTCTTGTGTTTTTAAACGTCTCTGCCACTAACTGTGGTTTTGGGCACATCACTTAATGTCTCCAGACCTTAATCTTCTCATTGAAACACAAATAGTTGAAATAAAGGTCTTTAAAGGTCCCTTTCAGTCCAGCTCTAACCATATTTTTGGAGGATTTATATACAGTGTTTCTTGAAATGGAATTAAAACCAAATAGAGAAGTACTCCATTTAGTCAACATTTGCTAAGCACCAATTTAAAGAAGATACTCAGGTTCATGGTATGACTTTACATTTCTATGGCATTTTACACCTATGAAAATATTTCAAATATATTACCTAATAACTCTCTGAATTAAAGAGAGGAGTTAATTTCCCCTTTTTTTTTTTTTTATATAAATTTAATGTGACAATTCTGAAAACAGTGTAAGGAACTATGTTAAGCATTGTGTAAATTCTAAGGACACCTAAGATAAAAAAACCAAACCCGTTGCCGTCGAATCAATTCTGACTCATAGCGACCCTACAGGACAGAGTAGAACTGCCCCATAGAGTTTCCAAGGAGTGCCTGGCAGATTCAAACTGCCAACCTTTTGGTTAGCAGCCATAGTACCTAACCACTATGCCAACAGGGTTTCCGATGGCTAAGATATGGACCATATTATCAGAGGGAAAAGAGGGAGTATGTTGGTGTTGCTCTACCACAGGGTCAGCAAACTTTTCCTATAAGTGGTCAGAGTCAATATTTCAGGCTTTGTAGCCCATCTGTCTCTGTCACATCTACTCAGCTCTGCCATTGTTGCATGAAAGCAGCCATACACAATACACAGATGAATAAGCGTGGGGTGTTCCAATAAAACTTTATTTACAAATCAGGGACTATGGGCAGGAGTGGCCCGTGGGCCTTAGTTTGATGACTCCTGTTCTAGAATCAGACAGATCTTAATTTGAATCCTAGTTCTGTTCCTGTTGCAAGACACTGAGAAAATTTTTGATCTTTCTGAACTTCAAGATCCTTATTTTAAAACAGGGCTGATAATAGTACCCACTTCACAGAGTTGCTGTGAAGATTAAATTTAAAGTGCTTAGCACAGTGCCTAGCATATTTTAAATTCTAAAAAAATGTTAGTTATTATTTGTTCTTTCTTCTCTACCTTACCCTGTATCTCTTTAAAAAAAGCTTTGTTCTGAACTCAACAGGGGCTCTGAGGGAAACAGAAGTAAAGATGTCAGACTTGTCTATTTCCAAATTATAAGGTACCATATTTAAATGTAGAATGAGTCAGAATTATTTTATTATTTGGATGTAGTTATAAAATATGTTTCTAGGAGGTAATGGAAGAATGATTGTAAGTAAATGACTATTCAAACTGGCTCACTGTAGTTTTTTAAAAGTGGCTACCCTCACTTAATTCATGTATTTTCTTGTAGAACTGGAAGATGCTTCAGAAGTGTGGCTAATTAGAAAACATAAACTTATTAATTAAAATCAGATGCATTAACTACCCAACTTCAAAAAAAAAAAAAAAAACCAACTTACTGTGTGCAAAACAATGCTTGCATTAAGCTGTGTTTGAAGATCTTCAAAGTCACGTAATTTTGTCTCCACTTCACTAGCTTCTGAAGCGTGTTCTTTTTCACTTTGCTTACCAATGACAGTCACAGCTTTAATGCTAAAAACTTCCGCCTGGATTTGTTCTTGAAACGCTTCACAATTATCTTTTTCATTTTGAATATGTTTAATTTCCAAATTTATAAGTAAAGGCTGCTGTAACTGAGATTTTATCTGATTTAAAACATGCAAAGAATTTTCCAGCTTGTCCTGAAAATTCTTTTCATCCATTTCTTTCGGTTGCAATTCCAGTACCAAGTTTTGGAGAACTTGGTGTAACTTATCATTTTCTTCTGTATACTGCTTTATTTGTAGTATTTCTTTCTCTTTGAATGACTCATCAAAGGCCTTATTTTCACTTAATTTCTTTATTATTTCATGATACAAACACATGGCTTTCTCGATTTTCTGATTCAAAATTTGGGCACTAAGCAGACTACTTTCTGGTGAAGTACTAAAAGATTTCAGTACTGCTTCAGCCTTTTCTTTAATTTTTGCATCCATGGCCCTCATTTTACGTAGAGATGCTTGGTATTTGCCATGTTCTGCAACAAATGAGTCCAACTGCTTAATTTTTTCCTCAATTTCCTTTTGTTTTTCAAATACTTGGGTTTGCAATTGGTCAAGCTGTGCACAATCCCAGTTTAATCCTATATAGTCAAACACTTCTTTCAGTTTTAATATTTGCAAGATGCTAGATTGAATAACAGTTAGTCTATCTTTAAAATTACAAAACTCCTCTTTAACATCTTGATTTATTTCTTGATTTAACAGCAGTTCACTGTGCTGTATATTGTCAACCTCCTTCTGGAGCCTAGATATTTTATCATGAAATTCTTTGTAAAAATTTATCTTGTGCTCTACTTCATCACTTTTATTCTGAATAAGTCTTTGGGTTCTGTTGGCCCTAGTCTTAAGATTTTTCAATTGATCAGTCAGAAATAACTTTTCAAACACACTTACATCCTTAGAGAAGTTTGCTAGTTCCTGAAGATACGTTGAGATTACACTTTCCGTTTCTTGCAATTCTTCTTGAGAGGTCTTCAAAGTGACAAGCTGATTTCCAAGTTCGGATTCTGTGGGGGTTGTTTCCAACTTGGGAATTATCAATGTTTCGTTACCTTGAAGGGAAAGTTGAACCTTCTCCATTGCTGTGAAAAATTTGCTCTTTTCTTCCAGTTTAAATTCTAATTGCTGTGACCTCTGAGCAGATTCTAAAATTAGCATTTGGAATTGATTCTGCAAATCCTGTAGGAGGTTATTTAAATCATTGGCTTCATCTGCTGACAGGTGAGTAACATTACCTTTGACCTCTTCCGCCAAAGATTCCAGCACTGGCTGCTTCTCCAGAATGCCATCTTGCATCACCTTACACCTTCTTATCTGGGAAAGAATGTCATCTGGGAGAAGGGAAACAGTGTGAATGAATTCACCCAACAGATTCTTGGCCCATAAAATAGTCTCTTTCATCTCATTCTTTATTTCACACTTCTTGATCTGATTTTTCACCTCTAGGTTTAATGGCTCCAAAGCATCCAGTTGCTTCTGCAAATTACTGATTACATCTTCCAAAGTCTTCTTCTCTTTTTCCCCCCAAATCCTCTTCATCTGAAGGTCAGCTCTTCCCTTTAAAAGAGAAAATCTATGCTTGATAGCCTCGAGTTCAGTGGCCAGGGAAACCAAGCTTTGGTTCCCTTCCTGTTGTTCCGGAGACCTCAGCCTGAACTGCAGACATTGCTGCTGTTGCTGCAAAGAAATCTCAATGTCCTGGATCTTACTCATAAGGAGGTTAAATTCATCATACTCCACTACTTGTTGAGCATACTTCTTCTGAATCAGTTGTTCCGCTTGTTCCCAACCATGCTCAAGCTGCTTAATCTGGCTTTCCAACAGCTTCTTATCCATGTCAGTCAGAGGGTTTGATACATTCTCCCACTTGATTCTCAGTTTGCATAAAGAATCCTTTTCTTTTTCTATTGATGCCAGGAAGTTTTTAATTTTATCCAGATAGGTTGCAATGTCCAGTGCTCCCCTAGAAAAAGAATATAAATGGAGCTTCTTTAAATATTTATTATACATACATTAACATGTCGTTACATGTCATTAAAAAATCCTGCTCTGAATTCATAGATTATTGTCTAGAAGAGTACTCTGTCCTTAAAATAAAAATCAGAATCTTATTTACTATGACTTTCAATTAGAGTGACAATGTCAAAAACTCATTTGCAAAATGAGTATCATAAAAATACACAAACACAAGGAAGGAATGAAGATTGAAGGGAACAATGTATGTAAAAATATTCTGTAAACTATAAAGTACTTGTACAAAGGTTGGTGTAGGACTAAGAAAAATTACTGTAACATCCAATGTCTTTGTTATCAAGTCTTTCCAACAATAATGACATAGATATTGACTAAAAAATGTATAATCATCAGGCTAATCTTTTCAATATAAAATTGCTTCCTCAAGGGATATCACTAAAAGTAAATGCAGTAAATCCCATTTAGGCATAAGTATAAAATAGTTTAATAATGGGAAAATGTTTATACATTAAGACTATATTTATAACCATTAATCATTATTTTCAAAGCCAAAAGAAGTACATATGTTTTAAAAGAAATTATTACATAAGTAGACTTAATGTAGGTATCGAACCATTTAAACCAATTGTGTTGATACTGAATAACTGCATATAAAATATCTTCCCCCTTTTCCAAGAGTGTATAACAAATTCTTGACAAAAAGAATATTGAACTCCATAGAACTTACACCCATTTTGCAAGTATTTATAGTTTCAATTAATTGCTTAATAAATTATTTTATAAAACATACCCAATAATTTTTTTTTTGGCATAAAACTATTGGAGCTTCCTCAAATGGCTTCCGTATGTAATGTAAAATCATAACATTCTAACATCATGACGGTCCAGTATAAACTCTGGGCCTCTTCAAGGTAATGGAGCCTGTGCTTGAAGAAAAAGAATGCAAGTCCTAAATTCTCATACTTACACTTTTAGGCTTTCCTTTTCTGCCAACAATGCTTTCATTGAAGATTCAACTGCAGCAAAGTGTTCCTGAAAATCTTTAAGGAGACAATATTGGCTTTCTTTATTTTTCTTCAAGGTAGTAAGCACCTGAAGCAGATGGTCCAAGTTGTGCACTGAATATCTTGTATTTTGGGGAACCAAAGCACTTGCTTCTATTTGGTTGAGATGTTCAGTTTGCTCCAGTGGCTGAATGGCTGCTTTCTTTGCTTCCAACTGGGTATATAATTTCTAAAAATAAATCAAGCCAATCAGTAAATATGCATTCACTCATCTGCTCAGGAATTCATTTTCTTTCCCTTCCTCCTCCTGATAACACACTCTATCCCAAGGTGTTTTAAAAAGTTCATAATTTGCATACAGAGAAATTAAGCTCCTGACAATTAAGTGGTCTTCCCACTGGAATCATGCTAAAATCTAGGCTAAAATCCATTACTGGTACAGCATTTAATAGCAATTAGGTCAT